>NC_056739.1:1620971029-1621051029 GCF_019279795.1 Protopterus annectens
TCGCCGGCTCCACAGCCATCGGAGTCGTGCACCAAAATCTTACCTCGCAGCCAAATCGTTGTGTGGGAGCCAGTGTCGGAAGTTTTGAAGTCCCCGATCCTCAAGTTGGTGGCTTTTTCGGCTCCTTCAACCCATTCTTCCAGTACCCTTTCCAACATCGATGTGGACCACGTGGTGCAGAGACTTTTGGTGAACCCAGCCCTGGCCAAATTGCTTTCAGCTTCGACCCAGTTGGCTTCAAAGACGATGACTCCCCCCCCCACCATGATTTCTGCTCCTCCTCCAAGGCCATTTGAGCCTTTGGAGACAGAAAGAGAGGATCTGATAGTGGTGGAACCCTCAGATCCGAGACCTGTTCCAGTGCCCTTGGCTTTGTCGACCTTGACTACTTTGGTTCCGATCGAAGAGTCTTGGAGCTGACAGTCTCTCGCTGGTTCCAGGGGAGAGAGTTGAATTGATGCTTTGGTTCCAACTCTCCATCTCAGGGCTTCGGCGCAGATGAGCTCGGTTCCATCCTCTGGTTCAGAGCCTGTGGTCCCGGCCCCTGGGAAGTTGCCATCTTCTTCAGAACCGGCGGACTCCATGGGTCGGGAAACTGGTGCCTTCGATGCCAAGAGGAGGGTCATGTCTGCTAAGACCCTTACCTCTTTGAATCTTTCCTCTTCCTCCCCTAAAGGGCCACACTCTTTCCCTACACCACAGGTCCCCACCAAGCGTCGAAACCCAGAACCTCAGGTAACCCCATTGGGTGACTCCTGCTTGACTGAGACTTCACCAGACGCCCCCACTGATGAAGTCCCCAGAAAAAGACTGTGCAAGAGGAGGCATTTAGATTTCCCCTCAGGAATCCTTAACATCAGACACTGACTTAGAGGAATCAGAGGGGTCCCCACGGTCCTCCTCTGAGGATGTCTCATTTGCAGACATCCTGGAAATATTAAGGCAGAGGGGTAAATGGCAGTCCCTTACCCCTACTGTGAGGATGAGTCAGTGCTCCTGAAGGCCTTTGGGTCTCAACCTTCCACCTCCTGAATTACTCTTCCCTTTGATGAATTAATGGACTTGGTCGCTCGAAGGGCGTGGGAGTCTCCTGATTCCATGGAACCGGTCCCTCAGAGGCCCAACAAATTTATCACCTCCCCTCAAGACAGGTCTTTTCTTATAAAGGGAGTCCCCATTGATTGATGCCATGATGGTGGCGGCGGCCACCAAGAAAGAGATGTCCGAAACCTCTTCTTCTGTTCATCCTCATAATAAAGACTCTAGGACTATGGACAGGTGCAGGAAACGCATCTTTAGTTCTGCGACATTTGCAATGAGATCGCTCAACTATTTGACCCACTTTACCTGCTTCAACGAGATCTCCTCAAAGAGCTTGGAGATACTCTGCAGAGCAAAACAGATTATGCTGTTTCAGAGAAAGTAATGGCACAGCTTAACACCCTTAATTCTATTGTGAACTCTTCCATGCGGCTTATTTCTTATGCAGCCAATGGATCAAGCCGGGCAGCAGGTTCAGCGATAGCTCTGCAGAGACAGTCCTGGATGCGCTTATGCTCCTTTGCAGAAGCCTTTAAGTCTTCCTTTGTTAATACCCCATTTGATGGCTCTTCCTTGTTTGGGCCTAAAGTCAAGGAGACACTCACTAGGTGTGAGCAGGAAGGAAAGACTCTATCTGCCGTAGGAGTCCGTTTTTCCACCCCCACTAGACCATATCCCAAAGGACAAAAAGGTGGAAAAATGTGGTTCCAAAAGTCCCAAGGAGCTTTCCAGAACACATATAGTGAACCCCCCTCCAGGGGCAGAGGAGGGGGGTGTAATGGTAGATGCCGCCCAGGTGGCAGAGGGGGTCCGCAGAACCAGGGTGACAGGGAGCAGTTTCTTGGCAAGCCGTATCAGCACTCCTGAGAGGAGGCCCGACCGTCCTGCTCTGGAGGCAGTCGGGGGTCACTTAGCTTTATACCCAGACACCTGGCTAGGAATTACATCAGATTCTTGGGTAAAAAGCATAATTACCAGAGGTTACATCATTCCCTTTTCAGAATCCCCTTCCATTCGTACAAGAATCCCAGATGTTCCACCAGTCTGCAGAATCTAGCAACCATAGAAATTCAAAGGATGCTAGAAAAAAAAGTCATCCGGCCAGTCCTGGCGGACCAGGTAGGATCCGGAACTTACTCCAGATTCTTTTTAGTTCCAAAGAAAACAGGGGACTGGAGGCCCATTTTAGACCTCAGAAAACTAAATACCTTTGTCAAGAAGGAAAAGTTCTGAATGGTCATGCTTCAATTGATACTCCTGTTTCTCGAAACAGGAGATTGGATGTGTTCTATAGATCTCAAGGATGCATACTACCATATCAAAATGGCCAGGCCATCCAGAGATCACTTGCGTTTCTGGCTGGGGGCCAGTCACTACTAATTCCGAGCTCTGCCATTTGGTCTCAGCACAGCCCCCAGAGTGTTCACCAAATGTATGGCAATGGTCACGGCTCACCTGAGACGTTTAGGATTCTGGGTGTTTCCATATCTCGATGACTGGCTCCTCACTGCCACAACCAGGCATCAACTAATTTGTGCCAGAGATTACACTATCAACCTGTGTTCCAGGATGGGCATAACCTTAAATTTCAAAAAATCTGCTTTATCGTCGTCGCAGCATATTTACTTTATAGGAGCAGATCTAGATACCACCACCTCCCTGGTCAGATTGCCTCTAGAAAGAGTAATATCTTTGCAAAGTCAAGTGTCCCAGTTGTTAATGGAAAGGAGAGTTCTGGCATTCCAGGTTCTGAAGCGGTTAGGCACCATGGCAGCTACACTCATAGCAGTTCCTCTGGGACGAATGCACATGAGGATACTCCAATGGCTACTATTCACACAGTGGTCTTATCAACAGCTTCCAATGTCACACAAGATTATTCTGACAAATGCTTGCAAAAAGGACCTTCTGTGGTGGTTGAACAGCCACAAAGTTACTGTAGGTCGCTCATTTATACTTTCCCCTCCCACAGCCACAGTGACCACAGATGCTTCCCTGATAGGGTGGGGGGGGCTATTTCAGGGAAGAACTGTCCAAGGCATTTGGTCAGACATGGAATCTCATTTGCACATCAATGTCTTAGAGTTGAGAGAGGTGTTTCGAGCATTGCAACACTTTCACAACTCTCTCCCTCGAGAGACGATTCCAATACAGACAGACAACATGCCAGTAGTCTGGTACCTCAACAAGCAAGGGGGAACGAAGTCTTACCCCTTATGCCGAGAGGCCCTGAGACTTTGGCAGCGGGCGGTATCCACCAGGCGCTTTCTGATAGCAACACACATACCCGGGTCATCCAACTTGATGGCAGACAAACTGAGCAGAGACATTTTGTTGCCCCACGAGTGGTCCCTCAAAGAACGAGTGGCGGAAAGGATATTCTGCAGTTGGGGGCAGCCTTGCTGCAACCTTTTTGCATCCCTGATGAATGCCAAATGCAGAAGTTACTTTGCCCTGTACCCCCCACCAGGGGACAGCCCAAGGGACTCACTTGTACACGATTGGCCCTCGTGTCTCCTATATGCCTTCCCTCCACTCCCTCTGATTCCCAGATTTTTAAAAAAAGCCAAAATCCTGGGAAGGACTGTTATTCTAATAGCCCAATTTTGGCATTGGCAATTATGGTTCCCCTTCCTACACCAATACCAAGTGGAAGAACCTTGGATTCTGGACCCAGTGCCAGACCTTCTGACTCATTCATCGGGAATTCTTCATCCCTCTCTTGTCTCCCTCAAACCTGACAGCTTGGCTGATCCACTTCCCAGCCTAGCCAGGTCACATGATTTGTCTCCAGCGGTTCAACATATTTTAGTTTCCTCTCGCAAAGTGCCTCCACCAGGAAACTTTATAATAGCAAAAGGAGGCAATTAGTTCATTGGACTTCTCAGCATGGTATTGATCCCTATGTTGCCCTTATTCATAGTATTCTGGAATTCTTGACTTCGCTCTTTCACGATGGTGCTGCAGCTTCTGCGATAAGGGTTCAATTACTGCCATATCTAACTTCCATGTGGGATGTAGTGGCTCAAACATTATGTCCCATAGATTATGTAAAGCCTTTTTGAAAGGGACTCATCACCTTAGACCACCTATCAGACATCCTGTTACTCCCTGGAATCTGAATTTGGTGCTATCTCAACTCATTCTTCCACCTTTTGAGCCTGCATCATCTTGTCCTTTGAAGTTCCTTTCTTGGAAGACAATTTTCCTAGTAGCTATTACTTAGGCTGGTAGAGTTTCTGAACTACAAGCACTTTCTATCAGGCCCCCATATTTAGTCTTTCACCCTGACAGAGTGTCTTTAAGAACAAATCCTACCTTTCTTCCTAAGGTCTGCTCCAAGGCAAATTTGAACCAGTCTATTGATCTTCCTTCTTTTTTTCAGACATCATGCTAATAGATTGGAGTACATGTTTCATAAGCTTGATGTTCACATACAATTGAAGTTTTACGTGGACAGAACAAAAGAATTTAGGAAATCTGATCAACTTTTTGTTTCCTATGCAGACGATAAGAAAGGTTTGTTGGTATCCAAAGTTACATTGTCCAAATGGATTATTGATTGTATAAAATTTGTATATTCTTTAGCTAAACAACCTTTAGAACAGGAGGTGAAAGCTCATTCTACCAGGGGTGTTTCTACAACTTTAGCCCACGCACCCAGTCTACCTTTGGACATCATTTGTGCAGCTGCTACTTGGTCCAAACCTCATAAGTTTATCACTCATTACAAAGTGGACATGGCCTCCTCTGGTTCCACCATTCTCAGGAATATACTCCCGTGAGCTGCCCAGGATTAGGGTGCTTGGGACGCTACCCACATTAAAGAACAAATGGAGAGATTGGACAACTTCACATAAAGAAGTTATGTTCTTACCATAATGTTCCATGTGAGTTGCTCATCTCGCCTTTGTTCTTACACTCCCTCCCACCTTCCCCCTCCACGTTATGGAAGAACAGGTATGACTGGTGGTCTGGTTGGTCTTGCTAATGCCCTTCTTTCCAACCAGATTATTGTTTAGCTATTGTAAATAGTTATGTACTTTGTACATTGTTTATAATTGATTGCTTAGTGTGTTTTTTTTGGTGGTTCAGCAAACTAGATCTGGGGTTGGTAGGAGAGCATCATGGGATAGGGACTGTGCCTCGAGCTAACTCAAAGATCTTGAGCTTGGAAAGCGGCTGACTCAGAGCCGATGGATCGGCTCCAAACCCACGTGTAAAGAACAAAGGTGAGATGAACAACTCACATGGAACGTTATGGTAAGAACATAACTTCTTTTTTATCACTCTAATATGTCTTATTTATCTGTTGATGAAGTTTTAGTTCCTTCAGCTGTGTATTTGAGGTGCCATTTGTCCTATGAAGGAAGTCTAACAGGATTAGTTTTTTCATGGCTTGGAAGGCTAGATACAAATCTCCAATTTGAAGTCTATAAACGATTTAGTACATAGAGAGAGAAAGCTGCCAATGTGTCCTGATAACTAAGACTTTTAGGGTCACTGAGGTTTTTAGTTACACATATCTGAGGCCTCTCTACCTGAGCAATTTGATTATTAGACAAATACATGCCAAGAGGTGCATTATATAATTGATGTTAGACATAGGTTTGTTTCCTGACACAGCAAGCAGGAAAACCATGGTAACCAAAAGGGACTCGATACTCTCAGAATTTAAAAGGTAGGGGCGGAGCCTACATGGCCAACTGAAAGCAGTGAATTTTGAGAGCTCCATAAACTAGTATAATAATACAGGAAACTTTTATTATTTTCAAGTTTAAAATATCAGAAATCTATAGATAAATTACTAAACTACATAAATATCAATTTTGGTGGAGATGTACAAAACTTTTCCAGTCAGGTATAGGGTTACCACCTGTCCCACTTTGCGAGGGACAGTCCCTCTTTGGGCAGTTGTGTCCTGCAAAAAATGTGAAAAACTGGCAAATGTCCTGAGATTTTAGGACAAAAGTATTTTCTATATTTTATGTCATAGTTGCATAAAACAGTTATTCTGTATCTGAAACACCTAAATGTTATAAGAAACAGAATAAGGAACTAAAATGCTACAAGAATAGACTTTTATTCAGGCAAAAAACTGAAGTTCTGTTCTTTGTACTGGCCGTGGGTATGTTTTGCCCTGCAAAATCTGATGTTTGTAGCACAAATGTTCCACTTTGGGCATTTGGAAAGGTGGCGACCCTAGTCAGGTAACTTGGGGATATATTGAGTCACTGAATATGAACAACTCAAGGAATTCTCATCCAGATGCTGCTTTGAAAAAAGAACTGCAATTGATGCATCTACCTTACAGGAACTATCTTTGAAGATAGATGGCTTTAAAAATTACTTAAAAAACCTCAAATTAAATTCTCAAAAACAGACTGATACTTTTAAAGAACTATTACAGCAACACCATACAAAAATAACAAATATAGAGACTTCTCTAAATTATATTGAAGGGAGACTCAGAGGAAGAATTCCAAAAATAATTTCTGCTTAAACAGAATACATGGCTGCTTAACAAAATAGATGACTTAGAAAACAGGGAAAGGAGAAACAACATAAGGGTCTTTGGCCTGCCTGAAAACACTGAAGGAGAAGACATAATTTCATTCTTAACTTGGATTTCTGAATTTTTAGACTTGAAAGGACTTTCATTTGGAATTGAAAGGCACATAGAGCACCGAGGAAACCTACTTCTAACTCAACAAATACTCCACCTAGATCCATAGTTATAAAATTTCTTTCATTTCCGGACAAGGAACTAATATTAAAATCTGCTTGGAGAAAATCACCCTTAAAATACAATCAAAGCCTGATAAGGTTTGACGATGATTATTCTTCCAGAATACTAGAACAAAGGAAAAACGTTTGGTCAATAATAAGACTGTTGAAACAAAACGACATTAAAGCACAGCTGGCTTTTCCAGCGAAGATAAAAATATGTTCTGCCAATGAGATGAGAACCTTTAATAACTTAGAAGAAGCTACTATATTCATCAAAAACAACGTAGTGTCTATCCCAGATGAAATGGAATGGATGGCCTCAACTTTCAAAAGAATAAAAGAAACAAATCCTTGGACTGATGCTAGAAAGAAGAAACAGAAGACTGATACCAAGATAGCTGTCCCAAAAAAAGTAACTCTTACAGCTACATCTCTCAAAGTATCAATTGATATGGTACAACACTTATCATATGTTTTTATTTTAAAAAAAGGAGGGATTCTTAAACAACTGAGAAACAATAATGATTTATTCAGAATGTTCAAAGAGTCCAATAATTCTTCACAAACAAAGGGAGGTCAAGATGGGTTACTATTTACATTATATATAAGCCGAACAAAGCAACATATAATACAAACATAGAAGTTTCTGTCCCCCTACTTGAACTCAATGAATATTTATCGTGTTCATTTTTCATTGATTTTACTTATAACAATTTAAGTAATTAATTAACTAATTCAACAAGGTGCCATTCATCAGAGTTCAGACTGAAATGTAACAAATTAACATCATATGTAGTACCAGTAACAGTAGTGTTTTGGAAAAAAAAATGCTGTCATGGAGACTAATACCTTCTTCAGTTAAAGTATGATTTAGAAATGTCATGTATATCCTGGTTAAATAATAGTAGCAAGGTCTTAGTACAAATGTCATCATTATTCTATCTAAATATAGTTAATATCAATTATGGCAGTTATCATAGCGTTGAGTGCTGTTTGATCAATCTTGATTTGTGTGTGGATGCAGCTCAGTCTGGCAGCTAGTACAAATGTCATTATTATTCTGTCTAAACATAGTTAATATCAAATGTTAAGTTGTCATTCTCGCCTTCATTCTTGCTGGATGGGTTCGGAGCCGATCCTCGGCTCTGACTCGGCCTATACTATAGCTCGAGAGCTATTTTTACTGGCTCAAGGCAGCCCTATATCCCACAATACCATGCGCTAACTCCCCAGATCTCGTTTGTCGCTTCGCTGCGAGGTTGCTTTTTTTTACCGGCTCAGGTCAGTAAAAGGAATTTTTCAACAAAGTTCTATTTTTTGAGGTAGTTTATTAGGTTATTTCCCTACATTTGTTCCCTATCGATATTTTTACTTAGTGTTTGTTTCGTAAGCCCTACCCACCCCTTTAGTTAACTTTTATAATCAGGCTTACAGGCTTTAGTTTTTCTGTTTACTCACCCCCTGTGTGTGTGTGTTGTTGTTCTAGTCAGCCCCCTCATCTCCCCCTTGTGTGTAAGTGAGTGAGTGTGTGTGCTGATTGAGTAACTGTCTTTAGGGCAATGTCCAAAGACGTTAAGGTCTCGGGATTCAAGAAGTGTGACTCGTGCTATCAGAAAATGTATCTGACAGACGGTCACACTTCTTGAGTCTATTGCTTGGGGCCTTTACACCTGCAGGACTCTTGTTCCGTTTGTCACAGATTTAGTTCAAGAGTCCTGCAGGAAAGGCGTAACAAGCTCATCCTAAGGGGCTTGTTAAAGCCTGATGACTCCCCGTCCAAGTCTGGCTCGGGGAAGTCGTCAAAAGCCGTCAAACCCTCGGCTCCAGCTTCTGAGCCGAAGGCTGGTGTTGTCGAGATGGCTCCGACCTCTGTTCTGTCTGGCTCCGAGTTGAGCAAAGTGGGTTCCGCTTCGAAACCATCATCAGAGCCGACCCCAGCATGCAAGCGCTCTAGGTCCCCTTCATTAGAGTCCATAAGATCGGCTCTGAGGTCCCCCCTCCTATCGGAGCGGAGTCATAGGACTCATTCATCAAGGTCTTCCAGGCTCTCTCACCACGACATCGAGAGGGTGGTCAGTAGACTCATAAAATCCTCAGACGCTGGCCCAAATGCTTCAGAGCCCATCTCACCAGACTGTGGCTCCTTCGATACAGTTATCCATTCCTCCTCCGACTCATCTCTCGAGTTCGGAGCCGGAGTTCGTCGGAACCGTGACCTTGCCCACGTCGGAGCCGATACCTCCTCCTTCTGCTCCGGTGTCATCGGCTCTGACCTCTTTATTGGTTCCATCCGTGGAGAGGTCCGGGCACCGGGACTCCTTGTCCGACCCCGCTCTCCCTCTCGGAGCTTTGGCTCTGGTTAGTTCGGCCCCGACATCATTCTCGGAGCCTTCTCTGTCAGTTCCAGGGGTGGTTCTGGCCTCTTCGGAGCCGGGGCTACCTTTGGTGTCTGATAGGGGAGCCTTCGAGGTGATGAGGAGTGTGCTGGACCCAGTGTCCACTCCAAGGTTAAGTTATGCGGCTCCTACCTCTGTAGTGCCTGTTACGGTCTCTGGCCACCCTCCTATACCCGACAGCAGAGATCCAAAGCATAGGGTACCCACTTTGGGTGTCTCCTCCTCTTCCGAGGGCTCCCCTGAAGTTTCAGGGGAACCCCCTAGGAAAAGAAAGTGCAAGAGGAAGCACATAGACTCCCCCGAGTCTATCACGTCGGACACCGACTTGGATGAGTTGGAGGGTTCCCCCAGATCCCCCTCTGAGGATGTCTCCTTTTCATACATCCTGGAGATCCTAAGACAGGGGAAATTGGTCCACTCTCAAACCTTCCGAGGACGAGTCGGTTTACCTTGACGCCTTTGGATCTCACCCTTCCACCTCCTGGGTGTCTCCCCCTTTCGACCCACTAATGGATGGAACCTACCCCTAAGAGGCCTTCTAAATTTTTTTCTGCACCTGATGACAAATCCTTTCTCACCAAAGGTGTTTCAGTTGATGCTATGGTGGTAGCACCAGCCACTAAGAAGGAATTAGCTGATCCTTCTGTATCTGTTCATTCTCCTAACAAAGAGTCCAGGACCATGGACAGGTATGGCAAGCGGACCTTTGCTTCAGTGACATTTTCTATGCGATCGCTGAACTATTTATATCATTTCACCCGCCTTCAGAGAGACTTGCTCAAAGAGCTGGGTGAAACGGTACAGGATCCTTCTGCTGCGGGGTTTAAGGACAAAATAAACTCTCAGCTGGCTACCCTGAACTCCATTGTTAACTCCTCCATGCGGCTTATCTCTTATGCAGCCGATGGAGCGAGTAGGGCCGCTGGCACAGGCGTTGCATTGAGATGTCATGCTTGGATGCGACTCTGTAACTTTGCTGACCCCTTCAAGGCATCCTTCAACACCCCCTTTGACGGTTTGGAATTGTTCGGGCCTCAGGTGAAGAATACCCTCACCAGATGCGAGCAAGATGGTAAGACACTCTCTGCCGTGGGAGTCCGTTTTTCCACGCCTTCTAGACCTTATCCTAAGGGACAGAGGGGTGGAAAGATGTGGTTCTGCAAACCACTGGGAGTTGCGCCTGCTGCACATGGTGAATTTCCCCCTAGAGGCAGAGGGGGGAATAATAACAGATGCCACCCCAGGGGCAGAGGGGGTCCACAGAACCAGAGTTCCAGGGAATCTTTCCCTGACCAACCCTTTCAGCATCCCTGAGAAGCTGCCCGACTGTCCGCCTTCGGAGGCAGTCGGGGGAAGATTATCTCTGTACCTGGAAGCCTGGCAATCCATCTCCCAAGAGACATGGGTACAGAAGATCATATCCGAGGGTTACAAAATTCCTTTCACTTTCCCTCCGGTACAACCGCCAAAACCCCTACCAGACGTACCACCCGCACAAAGGGGTCAGGCTCAGCTAGAAATAAAAAAGCTGTTAAACAAAAGAGTCATCCAGGCAGTCCCAGCAGATCAGCTAGGATCCGGAATCTACTCCAGAATCTTTTTGGTACCAAAAAAGACAGGAGATTGGAGACCCATTTTGGACCTCAGCAGGTTAAACAACTATGTACTAAAGACAAAATTTCAGATGGTAACACTGCAGTCCATTCTACCCCTTTTGGGCAGAGACAACTGGATGTGCTCGTTAGACCTCCAAGACGCGTACTACCACAAAAATACACAGGCGCTCCAGGAGGTTTCTCCGCTTCCGGCTGGGAGTCAGTCATTTTCAATTCAGGGCCCTGCCCTTTGGTCTCACCACAGCCCCCCCGGGTGTTCACCAAATGTTTGGCAGTGGTCACGGCTCACCTGAGACAGAAAGGATTCCAGGTGTTTCCATACTTAGACGACTGGCTCATTTCCGCTACCACCAAACAGGATCTCATAATGGCCAGGGATTACACTATTCAACTTTGCAACAGTCTGGGTATTTCTATAAATTTTGCTTCTACTTCCATTAGCCCGCTTCCACATGAGGCTCCTTCAGTGGATGCTGTTTTCTCAGTGGTCCTTTCAACAGCTACCAATGACCCACAACATTTTGATAACCCCATCTTGCAGGAAACATCTCTCCTGGTGGATGGTTTCCCCTCAGCCTTTTCAGGGCAGACCCTTTGTTCTCCCCCCTCCAGTTGCCACTGTCACAACGGATGCCTCCCTGATCGGGTGGGGGGGGGCATTATCAGGGCAGGATGGTCCAGGGCACTTGGCAACAGTCAGAATGCCACCTGCACATAAATGTCCTGGAGATGAGGGCGGTGCTTTTGACATTGCAGGCCCTTCAGAGCTCTCTTCCCACGGGGACTATAGCAACTCAAACGGACAATATGTCCGTGGTGTGGTACATAAACAAGCAGGGCGGAACAAGGTCCTACCCCCTCTGTCGAGAAGCACTCAGACTTTGGCAATGGGCGATTTCATCTCAACGGTTTCTGATAGCAACGCACATCCCTGGGAAGTCCAACGTCATAGCAGACAGATTGAGCAGAACTATCCTCATGCCTCACGAGTGGTCTCTAAATCAAGCGGTAGTAGACGGAATTTTTCGGAAGTGGGGCCAGCCTTGCTGTGACCTTTTTGCAACTCCGCAAAACAGCAAGTGCCTCGACTTCTTCACACTTTTTCCTCTACCAGGCCAGCCCCTCAGAGACGCTCTTGTTCACGTTTGGCCCCGGGGTCTTCTTTATGCCTTTCCTCCCTTTCCATTGATCCCGCAACTAATTCAGAAAGCAACCAGATTGAGATCCAAAATGATCCTCATTGCCCCGTTTTGGCCTCGACAAGTTTGGTTCCCGTTCCTGCACAAATACCTACTGGAACATCCTTGGCATCTGGAACCCCTTCCAGACCTGTTGACCCACCTCACGGGCAAGCTGCATCAGTCTCTACATTCCATCAACCTCACAGCTTGGTTGCTCCACTTCCAGCCATAGCCAGGCTTCCCCTTATTTCTCCCCCTGTTCGTGATATCATTCTGGCTTCCCATAAGTCCAATACTACGAAGACTTATGCGAGTAAATGGAAGCATTTTTCACACTGGGCACAAACTAGATCCTTTCCATGCACCCATTCATGAGGTTCTAGACTTTCTGGTGGAGCTTTTTCATTCGGGGTCATCATCGGCCACTATCAGGGTACAATTAGCGGCCATTGCTAATTTTCATGTTGGACTCTCAGAAGCAAATATTATGTCCCACAAACTCTGTAAAGCCTTTCTCAAGGGCATCTTGTTGCTCAAACCTCCAGTCAAAGATCCACCCCCACAATGGGATTTGAATTTAGTTCTAACCTCACTAATTCTACCCCCTTTTGAACCGACATCTTCTTGCTCCCTCAAACTTATTTCTTGGAAAACACTATATGTTAAGTTGTCAATCTCGCCTTCATTCTTGCTGGATGGGTTCGGAGCCGATCTTCGGCTCCGACTCGGCACTTGCTAAGCTCGAGAGTCACTTTTACCAGCTCGAGGCAGCCCCATATCCCATGATGCAAGGCGGTAATTACCCAGATCTCGTTTGCCGCTTTGCTAATGAGGTCATCTTTTTACCAGCTCCTGGTAAGTGATTTTTTCTTGCTATTTGTAAGGTTTTAGGTGTCTCAAAACTCTAATTTTTAGTCTTTATATCCCTTCCGTGTACTTTATTCACTTAGCTCCATACCCATTTTCCCCTTAGTTCACTTAGTCATAGTTTCAGTGTTTCGGGCCTTAGGCCTTTCCCACCCTCACAGTTCCTGTCAGGATTTCTCTCAGGTGTGTGTGTTGTATCACTGTTATAATAATAACTAATTTATTAGTTGTTATTAATATTTTTAGTTGTTAGTGTCTTTGTTTGGTCTGATTGGTGTGTGTGTGTGTTTTAGGACTGAGACATGTCCAAAGATACTAGGGTCTCAGGTTTCAAGAAGTGTGACTCGTGCTGTTAGAAGATGTCTCTGACAGATGGTCACACTTCTTGTATTTATTGCCTGGGACCCCGACACCTGCAGGACTCCTGTGCTATATGTCATTCTTTCAGCCAGAGAGTCCTGCAGGAACATAGGAATAAGTTGATCCTCAGGGGTCTTCTTAAACCAGAGAGCTCCCCGGCCAAGGTCGGCTCCGGGAAGCCCTCCAAGCCTCCCAAGACCCAGGCTTCGGTGTCCAAGTCTGTGGTCTTGGTTCCAACTCCGCCGGAGTCGACATCGGCTCCGTCCGGAGCCGATCTTTCCTTGTTAGAAGCTTCAGTACTGGCGCCGGTCAGCGCCGATACCCTGGCTTCGGCACCTGTGTCTGCTCCGTCTGGAGCCGACAGCCTAGCTGAAGCATGTCGGCTCGGCTGGAGCCGATATCTTTGCCTCCTCTCGGCCGACAAGTTGTCGCTTCCGCCTGAGCCGAACGTTCTTCAGCTCCGATGGCTCCCAAGAAGAGGTCTAGATCTCCTTCTTTGGAATCTATACACTGCTCCAGCCTCCCTTGCTTTCAGAGCGGAGCCATCGGAGCCGATCATCGAGGTCTTCCAGGCTCTCAGACCACGACTTAGAGAGAGTGGTGAGTAGGCTATTAAAATCACAGGCACTAGCCCAGATGCTCCATAGCCCGTCTCATCAGACGTCAGCTATTCTACACCCCCTTGAGATTCCTCCTTCGACTCTCCTACAGAGTTCGGAGCCGGAGATTATTGGTACCGTGACTGTTGCTGCTTCAGAGCCGATACCACACCTTTCGGCTCCGTTGTCCTCGACTCCTATCTCCTCCTTGAGACCTTCCTTGGAGGGATCCGGGCGTCGGGCTTCCCTGGTCGGTTCCGAGGGGGGCGAGTGGCATCGGACCCTTGTCCGACCCCGTTCTCCCTCTCGGAGCTTCGGCCTTGGTGAGCTCGGCCCCGACATCTGCTTCGGAGCCTTCCCTTTCAGTGAGACCAGGGATCCCTGTTTCTATGGCGCGGGATCTCTCGGCCCTCCCTGGAAGGGGAGCCTTCGAGGTGATGAGGAGTGTGCTAGCCCCAGAGCTTAGCCAGCAGTCGGTTCCTTTAGCTCCTCCCTCTATGGTGCCTGTAGACGCCTCTTCCCGCTCTCTTGCTCCCAGACCCAGAGATCCATCGCCCCAAGTTTCCCCATTGGGAAGAACTTCCTCTTCCGAGGTTTCTCCTGATCCTTCAGGTGAACCCCCGTGTAAGAGGACCTGCAAGAGGAAGCATTTAGACTCCCCTGAGTCTACAACATCAGATACCGATTTAGATGAGTCGGAGGGGTCCCCAAGGTCTTTCTCTGAGGATGTCTCCTTTTCAGAAATCCTTGAACTCCTGAAACAGAGGGGGAACTGGCCCTCCATTAATCCCTCCGAGGATGAATCGGTATACCTGGAGGCTTTTGGATCTCGACCCTCCATCTCCTGGGTGTCTCCGCCTTTCGACCCCCTCATGGAAGTCATAGCTCGAAAGGCGTGGGCATCTCCTGATTCAGTGGAACCAGTCCCCAGGAGACCTTCAAAATTTATTACGGCCCCCGCTGAAAAGCAGTTTCTTACTAAGGGTGTCCCGGTTGATGCCATGGTGGTGGCCGCCACCAAAAAGGAACTTTCAGATCCTTCCGTGCCAGTCCATCCTCCTAACAAGGAATCTAGGTCCATGGACAGGTATGGCAAGCGGATGTTCTCCTCAGCGACCTTTGCTATGCATTCGCTGAATTATTTATGTCACTTCACCAGACTTCAGAGAGACATCCCCAAAGAATTGGGTGAAGTAGTACAGGATCCGTCAGCGGCAGGGGCTCAAGAAAAGATTGCCTCTCAGCTGGGAATCCTTAATTCCATAACCAACTCCTCCATGCAGCTCATTTCTTATGCAGCCGATGGGGCGAGTACAGCTGCAGGCACAGGAGTGGCTCTCAGACGTCAGTCCTGGATACGGCTCTGTAATTTTGCAGACCCCTTTAAGGCGTCCTTCACAAACTCTCCCTTTGATGGGACAACATTGTTTGGCCCTCAAGTGAAGGACACTTTGACCAGGTGCGAGCAAGACGACAAGACTCTTTCTGCTGTAGGAGTCCGTTTCTCCACCCCTTCAAGACCTTATCCTAAAGGTCAGAAGGGAGGGAAGATGTGGTTCCGTAAATCTCAGGGAGTCACTCCAGATGCACGTGGTCAGTTTACCCCCAGAGGCAGAGGGGGTAATAACAATAGACACCGCCCTAGGGGCAGAGGGGGTCCACAGAATCAGGGTAGCAGAGAGCCTCTCCCTGACAAACCCTTCCAGCATCCCTGAGGTGTTGCCCGACTGTCCACCCTTGGAGGCAGTCGGGGGGAGATTGTCGCTGTACCCAGAAGCCTGGTTTTCCCTCTCTCAAGACAAATGGGTACAGTCGATCATATCCGAGGGTTACAAGATTCCTTTCGAGGAAAGCCCTTCCTCAAAAGGTTCCCTTCCAGACGTTCCACCCGGTCTAAGGGAAATTGCAAAACTAGAGGTTTCAAAGCTTCTAAAAAAAAGGACCATCCAGCCAGTACCAACAGATCATTTAGGGTCCGGAATCTACTCAAGGTTCTTTTTGGTCCCCAAAAAGACGGGAGACTGGAGACCAATATTAGACCTCAGCAGGCTCAACAAGTCTGTCAAAAAGACAAGATTTCGGATGGTCACACTTCAATCGATTTTGCCCTTTCTGGGCAAAGGCAACTGGATGTGCTCCATAGACCTTCAGGATGCGTACTATCATATAAAAATCCACAGATGCTCCAGAAGTTTTCTCCGCTTTCGGCTGGGGACCAGTCATTTTCAATTCAGAGCCCTGCCCTTTGGTCTCACTACAGCCCCCAGAGTGTTCACCAAATGCATGGCAGTGGTCACGGCTCACCTGAGACGTCAAGGATTCCAGGTGTTTCCGTATCTCGACGACTGGCTCCTCTCAGCCACCACCAGGCATCAACTTCTCCAAGCCAGAGATTACACTCTACATCTCTGCGGTCACTTAGGAATCTCAGTCAACTTCGAAAAGTCTTCCTTATCGCCCTGCCAATCTATTACCTTTATAGGCGCAAATCTAGACACTACTCGGATGTCAGCAAACCTAACAAGTCAGAGAATCCTAGATATCCAAAACCACATTCGGATCATCCTATCCAGCAAAAGGGTACAAGCCAGGTTGGTCCTGAAAGTGTTGGGCCTCATGGCAGCTGCCATCACACTTCTTCCTCTGGCCCATTTTTACATGCGTCTCCTACAATGGATGTTGTTCACTCAATGGTCCTTCCAGCAGCTTCCCATGCATCACAAGATCCTGGTGACACAAACCTGCAAGAACCATCTATCCTGGTGGACTTCCTCTCCTCTAGTCCATCAGGGCAGACCTTTTGTTCCCCCGGCCCCGGTAGCCACGGTCACTTCGGATGCCTCCCTGATCGGGTGGGGGGGCATTATCAGGGCAGGATGGTTCATGGCACGTGGCAACCGTTCGAGTACCACCTGCACATAAATGTCCTAGAGATGAGAGCAGTGCTTTTAATGTTGCAAGCCCTCAACGACTTTCTTCCTTTAGGGACTATTGCAGTTCACATGGACAACATGTCCGTTGTGTGGTACATCAACAAGCAGGGTGAAACCAACTCCTATCCCTTGTGTCAAGAAGCTCTCAGACTTTGGCAATGGGCGAACTCCTCTCATCGGTTTCTGGTAGCAACGCATATCCCCGGGAAAACCAACATAGTAGCGGACAGATTGAGCAGAGCTATACTCATGCCTCACGAGTGGTCTCTCAACCAATCCATAGTGGAGGAGATTTTTCAGAAGTGGTGCTGCGATCTTTTTCCTACGCCTCAAAACAGCAAATGCCCAGACTTCTCTCTCTTCCCACTTACGGGCCATCCCCCCAGAGACGCTCTTACCCAAGATTGGCCCCGGGGACTCCTTTATGCTTTTCCTCCCTTTCCTTTGATACCACAAGTACTCCAGAAAGCTACCGTCTTGAGAGCCAAAATGATTCTCATTGCCCCTTACTGGCCTCGACAGATTTGGTTCCCGTTCCTTCATCGCCATCTTTTGGTGCAGCCTTGGCATCTGGACCCAGTTCCAGATCTTCTGATCCACCAGTCGGGTCAACTGCACCGGTCCGTTCCTTCCCTCAACCTCACAGCTTGGTTGCTCCACTTCCTTCCTTAGCCAGGCTTCCTATGATCTCTAACCCTGTTAGAGATATCATAGTAGCTTCTTTTAAGTCCTCTGCCAGGAGGATTTACTCTAGCAAGTGGAAACGCTTCTCCTTTTGGGCTAAATCTAAGAACATAGACCCCTTTACTGCCCCTATTCAGTCGGTCTTGGATTTCCTAGCGGAAATTTTTCACTCAGGTTCTTCATCTTCCACAGTCAAAGTTCAGTTGGCAGCAATCTCGGATTTCCATGTCGGGTTTGCAGACCACAACATTATGTCCCACAAACTTTGTAAAGCTTTTATCAAAGGAGTGTTCCTTCTTAAACCCCCTGTTAGTGATCCTCCACCACAGTGGGACCTAAATTTAGTGCTGACATCCCTGATACTTCCCCCTTTCGAACCGGCTGCTTCATGTTCATTAAAGTTTCTTTCTTGGAAGACACTTTTTCTAGTCGCTATTACCTCGGCTAGAAGAGTGTCTGAACTTCATGCCCTCTGTGTTCGTCCCCCTTATTTGGTCTTTCACAAGGACAGAGTATCCTTGAGAACCAATCCATCCTTTTTGCCCATGGTTGCTTCTAAGACAAATTTAAACCAATCCATTGATCTCCCTGTATTTTTTCCAAATTGTTCTAACAGGGCGGAACAAAAATTGCATTACCTAGATGTTCACCGCCAACTCAGATATTACTTGGACAGAACAAAACAATTTAGGAAATCCGATCAGCTCTTCCTTTCTTATGCTGAAAATAAAAAAGGTCTCCCTGTTTCTAAAGTGACCTTATCCAGATGGCTTTCTTCCACCATTTCTGACATTTATCAGCTTAGGGGCAAACAGCTGAACTCAAAACCTAAAGCTCATTCCACAAGAGGTCTAGCCACTTCTACAGCCTTTCAGGCTAGACTACCCTTAGATACTATTTGTGCAGCAGCCACTTGGGCCACTCCTCATAGCTTCGTTTCTCATTACAAATTGGATTTGGCTTCCAGGGACAGGGCAAGTTTTGGTTCCACTGTTCTCAAGAGTCTGTTCCATTGAGCCACCCAGGATAGAGGTGCTAGGGATGCGGTTGTTTCTCTTTCCTTAGTGGAAAGTTGTTATAGGCAGTTTTTCCTCTAGATACCAAACGAGATCTGGGTAATTACCGCCTTGCATCATGGGATATGGGGCTGCCTCGAGCTGGTAAAAGTGACTCTCGAGCTTAGCAAGTGCCGAGTCGGAGCCGAGGATCGGTTCCGAACCCATCCAGCAAGAAAGAAGGCGAGAGAAGACAACTAACATGGAACGTTATGGTAGGTACATAACTTCTAATTTTAGTAGCTATAACATCTGCCAGAAGGGTATCGGAACTTCAAGCCTTGTCTGTCCGTCCTCCCTATTTGGTTTTTCATAAAGATAGGGTAACTCTCAGAACAAACCCTTCCTTCCTACCAAAAGTGTTATCAGAAGCAAATCTAAACCACTCCATTGATTTACCCATCTTTTTCCCAGACTATACTAACAGGGCTGAACAAAAATTACATTCATTAGATGTTCATCGCCAATTACGGTATTACCTAGACAGGACAAAACAATTCAGAAAGTCAGACCAGCTCTTTCTCTCTTATGCTGCAGGCAAGAAAGGGCTTCCGGTATCGAAAGTTACTCTTTCCAGATGGCTGACATCTATTATTACCTTGTTCTATGAGTTGAGACACAGGCAACTACCCTCTAGGCCTAAAGCTCATTCAACCAGGGCACTATCAACTTCAATGGCTTTTCAAGCAAGGTTACCACTAGATGCCATTTGTGCAGCAGCTACATGGGTGTCCAAACATACCTTTATTGCCCATTACAAGCTTGATCTAGCCTCCAGAAATAGAGCTGATTTTGGTTCCACTGTACTCAGGAGTCTGTTCCATTGAGACACCCAGGACTAAGATGCTAGGGACGCTGTCCCATCCATCAAGAATGAAGGCGAGAATGACAACTTAACATTAATAAGTTATGTCTTACCATAACGTTCCATGTTAGTTGTCTTCTTCTTGCCTTCTTTCTTGCGTCCCTCCCTCCTGCCCCTAGCCTGGATAGACTCGAGGTTCTGAGTCCTTCCATTTCTGGAGATGCAATATGTTGCGTCTTTCCTTGTATCCTTAGTGTTACTAGCAGGTAATCTGTACTCGTAAAAGAGGATTATAATATTATTATGATAATATTACTTTTTATACTATGTCTTAGCTTCCAAACGAGATCTGGGGAGTTAGCGCATGGTATTGTGGGATATAGGGCTGCCTCGAGCCGGTAAAAATAGCTCTTGAGCTATAGTATAGGCCGAGTCGGAGCCGAACCCATCCAGCAAGAAAGAAGGTGAGAAGAAGACAACTAACATGGAACGTTATGGTAAGACATAACTTCTTATTATGGCAGGTATCATAGCTTCAAGTGATGTTTGATCAATCCTGATGTGGTGTGCATGGATGCAGCCGTGTCTAGCAGCTAGTACAAATGTCATTATTATACTGTCTAAATATAATTAATATAAATTATGGCAAGTATTATGGCAAGTATCATAGCTTTGAGTGCTGTTGATTAAGCCTGACATGGTGTATATGGATGCAGCTGCGTCTGGCAGCTGTTGTATGTTGCCATTTTCACCTCTGGGAAGCTGTGGGTTGTAGCTTGTGATCGAGGTTTACTGATACTTGTGTATTAGGAAGAGACATTTGGTGTTTTAGCCTGGATCCAGTGAAAGTAGACCTGTGATTTGGGATATTTTGGCAGAGAATGGTTTGTTTGCACATCTGCTGAGTGAGAGGCAGGAGGGCTAGAGGAGTGTGTTGTCTCATGTTGTGGCAGCTTGTTGGGAGGTTTTTTTTTTTTGATCTGTTTACTCTCTGTTCTTTTCCTGGCTGCTGCCTCACTAAAAGGGAGGGAATTTAGGCTTGAAGTTGCAGTGAAGTGAAGCATTGCTCCAGGTGCATCACGAGCCTCTGGTATGCAATGCACAGACACACTAACAGAAACAGATGCTACCAGGTTGCTGTGGTAATGGAGAGAAAGTGACGAAAATGCTTAATGGCTCTGAGGAGCCTCTGAGATGATTCTCGGCAATGACATGTTTGTTTTTTTAAAAAAAAAATATATATATATATAAAATAAAAGGGCTGTTTTAAACCACATGTACCCATACTGATGGTCTCCAACACTTTGTTTAGCTCATTAAGTTGATTCTTGATAAAAAAAAAATAATAAGCACAATTTTATATTTAAAATATATTTTGGTCCAAACACATTAAGGACTTAAATAAGAGTGGAAGTTGGAGTTGTTGTGAAAGACTAAGAGTACTTGGTCTTGTGCAGTACCCTTTGCAGTGGTCTGGGAGGTGAGCTTGCTCAGACATGTTGGGCATATGGGGATAGCTGATTCTAGGGGTGTTTGGGGATACCAGGAAGTGCTAGAGAGTTATCAGATTTCCTTCATGGAAATATCTGTGGGAATGGAAAGTGTGTTGAGTGGTTCACTGGCAGAGTGGCCACTGGATAGAACAGGCTGGTAAAATGGAACAGGACAAATACTGGTTTGGCTATTAAGAACAGCCTGGAAACACACCACATGAACAAGTGAATGGTATTCTGGCAAAACTGGATGGGCATTGTTGCCCGTGGTTGAAGTACTGATATGTGTGTATGGAAATATACTTATAACAAATAAGAAACTAGAAGAGTCTCATAACTTAAAGTCTATGGACTGTATAAACATGCTTGGAAGGAGCTAATAATAAGAGTAAACATTACACCTTGTGGTCTCTCAAATAACTAAGCAACAGCCAAAAAAATAAAACACATACAGTAGTTATGTAATGTATGATTTTAGTAAATCTAGACATAAAATATATAATCGTCATATAAGATGAAGCAGTCTGGTGAATTTAGATGTTAAAGACAGGATTTAATAACATGAGCTTGTGTATAGTAACACTAATGTCTTAACTTGTCATAAATGACATACACTATATTGAACATTAAGGGGAAGCATGATGATTTTCTCATGTAAGTAAATATGCATAACAAGTCATATAATTTCTTTAACTTCAAATGTGATTTTGTAATACATCCTGACCATGCATAATACTTAAACTGTTACCAAGGTAACTAATGATCTGAAGTAGGAATGTTCATTTGTCAGCAACCTGTGGGTTACGGATCCGAGCCGGCAACTTGTTTCAAGCTAATGGATCCGAGCTCCTAGCCCCTCCCTTCACCCATAATCCCCTGCTAACCCTCCATGACCTCAGATCTAGTTTGCCGCGCTTGTGATGGCTGGATCCTTTTCTTGAGCTCCAGATAAGTAACAAAAAAGTTAAATTTTTTTCATCAGAAAACTCTTTTTTAGTTTAAATTAACATTTATAAAGTGTGTCTGAGTTAGGTTCCCTATTTTTTGTTTAATCAATACCCTCCCTTTGCTGGTCGCTAGTATGTGAGTGTTTGTTGTGTGTCTTTTGGGGCCTGTGTGTGTGTGTAGTTGTTTTTCTTTCTTTAAAAAAAAAAAAAAAAAAAAAAAAGGAATGGCTGAGGCCCCAAAAGCCATATTTTCTAAATGTACCGAGTGTGGCCATAAGCTCTCCCCGGCTGATGGCCACACTCGGTGTGTTTGGTGCCTTGGGGTTGAACACCTCACCTCAGGCTGTACTATCTGTGCAGCGTTCAACCCCAGGGCACTGAAAGAGCGGAGGTCGAAGCTGGTCCTGGCGGGACTTCTACCCCCGGATTCAGCTTCGGCCTCCGCTACCTCTGCTACTCCTGTGGCTCCATCACAGCCTGTGATGGTTGCCACTCCTGCCTCCGACTGGGACTCAAACTCCCGCTAAAGTGTCGGAGGACAGGGAGGCCAGGAGGGAGAAACGGAGGGAGAAGCACCATAAGCGGTGGGCCGACACCTCCGTTTCGGCCCCGCCAGCTAAGCGGGCTTCTCCCTCCATTGCTTCTAGGTCTCCTCCTCAGCTCCGATCCCATTCTTTCTCCCCGGGGCCCGAGGAGGAGGAGACTCTATCTCCGTCTAGGTCATCGAGGCGGCATTCCAGACTTCTTTCTCCGTCAAGATCTACATTCAAGGTTCATCCAGGCCCAGCTGCAGATGGGAGTGCTCTTGCCTCCCCCCCCCTCAGGGGGGGAGCTCGACACCTTTTTTCCAGCCAATTGCTCCTTCTCCGACCCGCTACCCGGGTTCGGAGCACTCTGAGCCGAGCAGCCTTGGAGCCGGGGGTGGGTCGGCGCTGACCGTACTTGGTACTTCGGATCCGACCCTACCCTCAAGTCTGTCAGATCCGACCTCTCGGAGCCATGGTCCGAGCTTCGGATCCGGGGGATTCAGTGTGCCTTCGGCTCCGTCCAGGTCAGAGCACACAGGTCCCTCGGATCCGACGGTCTCGGCGCCGGCTCCGATCCCTTCATCGGATCCGAGTGGGAGCCGACTTTCGGATCCATTGGAGAGTGGCTCTCCCTCGGCATTCGATGTTGTGGAGAGGGCTCTGTTGAGAGCATCCGGACCCCCGGTCCTTGCATCGACTCCTCCCTGCACTCCCTCTCTGTTGGGCCAGGCTTCCATCACCCGGCCAAAGGGACAGCCTGCTTCGATGTCACAGATAGTTCCATTGGAGCAAGATGTTGCTGGCGAGGCCTCCTCGGACAGTCCCCCCGAGGAAGCTCCCCGCAAGCATAAGTGCAAAAGGAGGCGCATGGACTCCCCTGAGTCCTTAACAGAGGACACGGACTTGGAGGAAGGGGAAGGCTCCCCAAGATCACCCCCTGAGGATGTCTCCTTTGGAGACATCATGGAGATGCTGAGAATCAGAGGTGGGTGGTCTGCCCCCAATCTTCCTCTGATGAGTCTGTGTTTCTGGAGGCATTCGAGGCAGGCCCATCTACCTCCTGGGAGTCACCTCCAGCCGATCCCCTGGTGGACCTTATTACCACCAGGGCATGGAAGGATCCGGACCGTAGAACCAATACCCAAGCGACCGGATAGGATCCTTAGCCCCCCCTCAGACCGGTCACATTGGAGTAAGGGCCCCCCCTGTAGATGCCATGTTGACAGCGGCAGCCACAAAGAGGGAATTGGCTCAGGAGAGCCCCTCAGTCCATCCACCGAGCAAAGATTCCTGTTTGATGGATCGCTTAGGGAAGCGAGTCTTTAGTTCAGCGACCTTCTCAGTAAGGTCTCTGAACTATATGGCACATGTCATCAGGATGCAGAGGGATCTCATCAAAGAATACGCTGCATCCCCCCCTGAGTCCATGTCGGAGGAGGGTAAACAATTGTACTCCACCCGAATGGACTCTCTGAGATCTATTTCAAACACCTCTATGCGGCTATTGTCCCACGCCACAGAGGGAGCCGCTAGGGCCAGCGGAGCAGGCCTAGTCATGAGATGTCAGGCCTGGCTCCATCATTGCGACTTTACAGAGCCCTTTAAAGCGTCCTTCGCGAACGCCCCCTTTGATGGTTCTGCCCTTTTTGGCAAAACAGTTCGCGAGACGCTTGTCCAGAGCGAGAAGGACGGGAAGACGTTTTCTGCCATCGGAGTCCGCTTCTCTGCTCCCCAGCGGTCCTTTTCAAGGAACCAAAAGGGTCAGAAGAAGATGTGGTTCAGAAAATCACAACATTCCCAACCAGCTCCGGACAACCAGTCCTACCGTGGCAGAGGTGGACAAGGGAGGACGTCGCCCCAGGGGCAGAGGGGCTCCGAGAAATTTTGGGTCCAGAGAACCTTTCTCTGAACGGCCCATGCAGCAGCCCTGAGGGGTTGCCCAGCTGCTCCACTCTGGAGGCAGTCGGGGGGCATTTTTCGAAGCATCTAGCGGCATGGGAGTCCATCACAACAGACCACTGGGTGCTTCGCATCATATCCAGAGGGTACAAAATACCAATTCTCCATGTCCCCCAATCCAAGAACCTCCCCAATGTACCACCCAATCACAGGGAGGCCGCAGTCGCAGAAATACAGCAGCTGCTAAGAAAAAGAGCCATCCAGCCCGTCCCCCAAGACCAGCTCGGATTAGGGTTCTACTCCAGGTTCTTTTTGGTGCCAAAAAAGACGGGGGATCTGAGACCCATCCTAGACCCTTCCCGCTTGAACCTGTCAGTAACCAAGGAAAAATTCCGAATGGTCACTCTTCAATCTATCCTCCCCCTTTTGAGGGAGAACGATTGGATGTGCTCTATAGACCTCAAGGATGCGTATTACCACATCTTAATGGACAAACGATCCAGGAGGTTCCTTTGCTTCCGGCTGGGAGCCAGTCACTACCAGTTCAGGGTCCTTCCCTTTGGCCTCACCACAGCCCCCAGGGTGTTCACCAAAGTGTTAGCAGTGATTGCGGCCCACCTGAGACTCCAGGGAATTCAGGTCTTCCCGTACCTGGACGACTGGCTCCTGACCGCACCAACAAGGCATCTACTTTGCTCAGCCAGAGACTTCTTTCTCCGTCTAGCCCCGCAACTAGACATTACTATCAATGTCGGCAAATCCCTACTGGCTCCAACACAGATCATAGAATTTATAGGTGCCAGAATAAACACCAGAGATTTGCGAGCCTTCCTAACTGCCGAGAGAATCAGAAATCTTCAACTTCATGTGCGGGCTGTCCTTCATTCAGAGGCTTCACCAGTGGAATTGATCCTGAGGGCACTAGGCTCCATGGCAGCAGCGATTACACTCCTTCCATGCGCCTGTTTGAACATGCGAGTCCTGCAATGGACTCTGTTAGTGCAGTG
Organism: Protopterus annectens; assembly: GCF_019279795.1. Classification (NCBI taxonomy): domain Eukaryota; kingdom Metazoa; phylum Chordata; order Ceratodontiformes; family Protopteridae; genus Protopterus; species Protopterus annectens. The sequence continues at coordinate 1,620,996,170 of NC_056739.1, forward strand.
GTCCTTCCTATCCCTTCCTCTCCACCATCCCATTGCTGTCAGCAAGGCTTGCAGAAGGGCGCTACTATGGTGGCTCCAAGCATCAAACTTCCATATGGGCCGTCCCTTCTGCACCTTTCCCCCTATCGCCACGGTGACCACGGACGCTTCCCACCTCAGGTGGGGGGGCATTACTCAGGCAGGACAGTCCAAGGCACGTGGAACGATACAGAGACCTCCCTGCATATCAACATTCTGGAGATGAGAGAGGTGCTGTTGGCGTTGCAAGCACTTCAGAGCTTCCTCCCCACAGGAACGATTGCAATTCACTCGGACAACATGTCAGTGGTCTGGTATGTCAACAAACAGGGGGGGGGGGCCTGATCTTATCCTCTTTGCCGCGAAGCCATGAGAGTGTGGGAATGGGCGATCTCCACCAACCACTTTCTGATTGCAACGCACATTCCGGGGAGGACCAACATCCTAGCGGACAAGCTCAGCTGCACCCTTCTTACCCCCTATGAGTGGTCTCTCAATCCTCTAGTAGCGAAGCAGATATTCGCAACATGGGGGCAACCCTGCTGCAATCTTTTTGCATCTCCATCAAATGCCAAATACGACAATTTCTTCGCTCTAATCCCCCCACCAGGGGAATCTCTAAGAGACGCTCTGGTGCATGCTTGGCCACCCGGTCTACTCTATGCCTATCCTCCTCTTCCAATGATGATACAACTCTTACAGAAAGCCTCGAGGTTGGGGAGCAAGATGATTCTCATTGCCCCATTCTGGCCTCGACAAATTTGGTTCCCTTACCTGTGGTCTCACCTTGTGAATCACCCTTGGATTCTAGATCCCATTCCGGATCTCATCTCCCATCCATTGGACTTGCCAACTCCAAACCTGGACAATCTGAAACTGACAGCTTGGTTGCTCCAGTTCCACTCCTAGTTAGGACTCCCGGTATCTCTTCTCCAGTCAAAGCCATCCTCGTGGCAGCACATAAGCCCTCCACCAGGAAGGTATATCACAGCAAATGGAAACGTTTTTCCATCTGGGAGCCGATCTAGATCCCTTTACGGCTCCTCTTCCATCCATTTTAGACTTCCTAACTGAACTCTTTCAAGAAGGTGCTAGTTGTTCAACTGTCAAAGTGCAATTGGCAGCCATTTCCCATTATCATGTGGGACATGATACAGGACCCTTGATGTCAGCCAAGTTGTGTAAAACCTTTCTCAAGGGTACCTTTCTACTTAGACCTCCTGTAAAAGAAGCCTTACCCCCATGGGATCTTACTTTAGTTCTTCAAGCCTTGACTGCTCCACCCTTTGAACCCGCTGCTTCAGTGGATCTCAAATTCTTGTCATGGAAAACAGCATTCCTTGTAGCCATTACTTCAGCGAAAAGAGTGTCGGAACTTCAGGCTCTTTCTGTAAAGCCTCCATACCTGATTTTTCACCCTGATAGAGTGTACCTCAGGATCAATCCCTCCTTTCTTCCCAAGATAGCATCAGAAAGTAACATAAACCAATCCATAAATTTACCGTTTTTCTTCCCTAAATATCAAAATAAGGGTGAATACAAGCTGCACTCATTGGATGTTCATAGGCAGCTTCGTTTTTATACCCATAGGACAGCTGGCCATAGACAATCCAACCAGCTGTTCATTTCCTTTGCCAAATTTAACTTGGGGAAAGCTATCTCTAAAGTATCTTTATCTCACTGGATTTCCCAATGTATCCTGCTAGCTTATCAAGCCTCGGGTAGACCCGCACCAGAAGGAGTTCGTGCTCATTCCACTCGCTCCATTTCTACTTCTGCGACTTTCAAGTCTAGAGTTCCTTTGGATGATATTTGTTCTGCAGCCACTTGGGCTTCATCTCATACCTTTATCAACCACTACAAGCTAGACCTGCTTTCTAGAGGGAGAGCATCCTTTGGCTCTGTGGTGCTTCGAAATATCCTTCCATGATGGCCACCCAGGGTGCAGGTAGCTGGGGACTCTGTCCCACAGGTTGCTGACAAATGAACATTCCTACTTCAGATTTAGAAGTTATGTACTCACCATAACGTTCCATCTGAGTAGGTAGTTCATTTGTCTGCAACCATCCCCCCCTCCTTCCCCCTGACCTTGGATCTATTAGTTTTTAGATATCCTTTCTTGGATATATATGGAGAGGCAAACTCGATCTGAGGTCATGGAGGGTTAGCAGGGGATTATGGGTGAAGGGAGGGGCTAGGAGCTCGGATCCATTAGCCTGAAACAAGTTGCCTGCTCGGATCCGATATCGGATCCGTAACCCACAGGTTGCAGACAAATGAACTACCTACTCAGATGGAACGTTATGGTGAGTACATAACTTCTAATTTTATACATGACATCAGTCTGACAGAGTTGTTCAAGGGAAATAAGAGAAGCCTGAACTAGGAAAGCCACAGAATGTAGCAATCACATTCTGAACAAATAGTATTAAATTGACAATAATCACTCAGTTTAACATTTGCTGATTATACAAAATAAAATGTTGCCATTTAATTCTAAAAACTTTCAGTATATGCCATAAAATGGCAATTTGTGAATATGGAAAGTGAACTTGTAATCATTAAACACAATAAGTGAATTTGTTGTTTTTAACCTATAATTTCACTCATTTTATAATAAGAAATGACAGATATGAAATTCCTTATGTGTAGGAAATGGGGGGAAGAGGGATGCACTGATAATTAAAATGCGCTAACTTTCATCGATGTTTACATAGGTTCATAGGTAGGTACTAGGCTATCAGCCCTGGGGCTTATATAAGGTTAACCAAAAAGGTTCTCTGGCTTTCGCCACCCAAGAAAATTATTTTCCTGTGCCCCTTTTGAGCAGTGCCGCAGAAGTAATCCCCAGGGTGAATTTTCTATTTCCCATCCATTTGTCAAGATTTTTCTTAGAGGACCAATGAGGAGCTTTGCTTGACATGAATGGGTAGTTTGTTCCAGAGTATGGGAAGACTCTGGGACAGGAATCTATCCCTCCAGCATGTTCTGTTTACTGTGGTGACAAGGTTTAGGTCCCTGGAGCATGTGGTACCGAGAGATTGGTATTTCTTTAACTGTAGCGTGTCCAACAGCTCTGAGTTTGACATAGCTTTGCATGTTAGGCAGAGATCGCTTCTGAGTAGGCGATATGCAACAGAATAGAGCTGGAATTTTTTGTGATGGTCTGTGTATGGTATCTGGTAGAGGCTGGTAATCCTCTTAGTGAGGTATTTCTTTGGATTTTACAATTGTTGTAGGTGTCTTGTGAGATACATGCCAAACAGGGCATTGTGCTCTAATGGGTCTGATGAGGGATGAGTAGAGAGGAACAATGACCTCATTTTTTCTAGAGGAGAACCCTTTTGTGATGGTTTGCCAAGTAAAAATATTTCCTGACTACTGTGGCGATGTGGTTATCAAAGGAGCAACTACTGTCCACCTGTGTCTCGAGGTCTCTTTTACTTTCAGTGTTTAGTGAGTTACCACCTCTGTGGTAGTTCATGGGTACCAAGTTTTTCCCAGAGGGGATGACAATGCACTTTGTAGCATTGAGCTTTAGGGCATGACTTTGACACCAAGCATCCGTCTCTGTGAGGCCTTTTTGTAGGTTGTCTACATCATTAGGTGATTCTATTATGGCTCCCAGTTTGCAGTCATCTGCAAACTTTGTTAGCCAAAGACCTTCTGTGTTGACCTGCACTTCAGAGAAGTAGATGCTGAACAGGAGATGACCCAGGACCGAATCCTATGCTACTCCACTCATCACTGGTCTGAAGTCGGACTTGGAGTCGGCTACTTTTACTGTGCGGGTTCTGTCAGTGAGCCATTTGGCCACCCATCTTGTGACATAGGGATTTATGCCCAGTTTAGTGAGTTTATCTATAACTCCAGAGTGGGGGATGGTATCGAAAGCCTTGGCGAGGTCAAGATAAGCTGTGTGAACTACCATGCCCTCGTCTACGGCTCTGGTGACTGCTTCAAAGAAGTCTGTCAGGTTTAGTAGACATGATCTACCATTTACAAACCCAAATTGAGTGGGGCCAAGAGTTTGGAGGTTACCTATGTCTTTGTTTATAAGCTCCAAAATGATATGTTTGCCACTTCTGTCTTAAGAAGCATGAAGTTGGCTTTGGAGTAGTTTTTGATGGTGGTTTCCCTAATGGGTGGTGGGGGTGGGATATGGATGTCTAAGGTGATTAACTTGTGGTCGGATCTGACCAGGGAGGAGTTGACCTCTGGAGTGGAACACTGGTTACTCATATTGGTAATTACCAGGTCCAGGATATTGCTGCCCCTGGCAGAGGTGTGGACAAGCTAATCCATTTATGAATTGCAGAAATCGTTGAGCAAATGAGTTGAAACATGAGTAGTTTTCCCAGTTGATGGTGGGGTAGTTGAAATCACCCATAATTAAGGTATTGGGTTGTACCTTAATATTTTCCAGTAACTTAAGAAATGAAGAGTGGGAATCCTAGGGCATGGTGGGGGATCTGAAACAAGCTACAACCTGGATTGCAGTCTTGTCCAGTGTTAGTTGCACTTGGATAATTTTGGATGCATCATGTTGAGCAACTAGCCTGGAGGTGTGGATATCCTTAATGAATATGGACACGGCAGTGCCTTTAGTGTTTCTGTCTAGGTTAGGTGGCTGAAAGGTGTGGTATGAATTATAGCCTGGTAATGCAGGGGTGCTCTCTGGAACCTTGAACCAGGTCTCTGTCACTGCACAGATGTCGATGTTCTCCATTTTATGGAGTCTCTTGAGTGAGTGCATTTTGAGGTTTAGACTTCTAGCATTGAGTAGCATTACCCTCAGAGTTTGCTTGCTTGTACCTGTTACGGTGGTGAATTTGGCATTTGAATTTTGCCTAAAAACGTCACTATAGGGGTGAGCCTTAGCCAGTATCTGGAATCCTAGGGGGCAACAGGTGCAGGCCATCTCTGGCAAAGCATCGTGGTGTGTCAACCATGTCGTCCCAGGCAGACAGATACTGGATCCTCTTAGAATGACACCAGAAGCTTACCCAATTGTTGAAGTCAGTCATTTTGTCCTTGTACTGTGGTATCATTCTGGGCAGTGGCAGGATGATACTCAGGGCTAGAGTCATACCTGTCTAGGCTAAAAATCCAAGAGCTCCTCCATGTCTCTTTTCATGTAGTCCAGGGAGGTATGTCTCAGGTCATTCACACCATCATGGACAATGACAGAGTCGTAGTTGTACTTGTTCTGGAGTGACCTGAGTGCATGCATTATGTGGCGGATCTTGGCACCCGACAGGCAGCTGTCAGTAACTTTCTCCTTGTTTAGCCTGGTGAGTGGGACATCAGTGTGCCTGACTATAGAGTCACCTATGACTAGTGTGTTGGGTACGTTGTTTTGCCTTATGTGCTGAGGTTGAGTGGCACACTGATTTTCATGGGCTATATGTCATTTGGGTAGTGCTGGGGGGTGGTGGTTGTCTGCATTTCAGCTTGGGAGGTCTCTGTTGCTTTGGCAGATTATTAGTGAGAGCCTCTGTGAATGTATTTGTGTGCTTTGTGTTTTTATGTATGGGTTTTGAAGGACTATGTGTTGAGTGTGGTGCGGTGCAGGTGTTAACCTTCTCCTCTGCACTGTCTAGTCCAGTCTTGGCTGGAGAGTGCTTGGCTTCCAGTTTGGCTATATAGGTGCATCTCTTGCAAGTTGTAGTGTTGGGTGGTAAGAGGCAAGGTTTGTCAATGTACATGAGGCAACTGCTGCATTGCCCCAAGATGCCCAGATTCATCATGTGGACAGGAGAACACACCGGGAGCTGACCCATGGACATGCCTGGATAGGTGCTTATTTATTTAAGTATTAAGTAGTGTTTTCCTCTTCACAAGTGAGGAAAGTCGAGTGCTGTAGTACTTTGTAGTTTATTTAGTGCTTAGAATGAGTTCTGAGCAAGTGCTGAGCACAAGGAAACAGTTTTGAGTGCCAAAACTAAAAAAACTGGCTAGTTCTAGCTAAAACTAGCTAGTTTTAGCACCAATCCCAAGAAGAGAAGCAGGCCATGGCCTGTTTGGTGATCCACAGACTTGTCCCAGATGCAAGGGTCTGCAGGCTTGTAGCCTTTTCCTGTAAATGCCTCGAATAGCAAACAGGCCAATCAGGTATGTTAAGCACAGACACTCACTCTCCAACCAGAAAGAGTCAGGAATCAATGCACTCCGCTCCTACTCTCACCAGGATCAGAATATAACCACAGATTTTAAGCTGTCACCTGCAAAGCTGTTATTAAGCTTTTTGGTGATCAGCAGTCTCCAGGAAATAATGTAACTGCACTCCTTCTCTCACCAGGAGAAAACAGAAGCACTAATCCCAAGATGACTACTGAGAGGCAGAATGTGGGCTCTACAATAACTGGTGGTCTTGCTTAAAGGTAAGATGAAAAAAAAACACTACAGTAAGCACTAGATGAGTTAGATGTGAAAGTATGTAACTTAAGTTTTACCTGTCTAAAAGTTAATTTTTAGTGGCGATTCACAATTTTTAAAACAGCAAGATAGACTGAAAGGGGGTGCTCACTTTTCTATTCTGATACTATGGAATACAGTAGGATGGCCAATAAATTTATATAGTTGAAGGGGAGTGATTTCACAAAATGATAGTTTTGTGCTTACTCACACCAGCCAATAAAAGCAGAGGGGAAATGAGATATATGGTCAAATTAACATAAGGGGCAGGCAACTAGAAAGACAGTGGTGTTTAAGAACACAACAGTAACCAGATTGGGGGGGGGGATAAAACAAACTTGATGCTTTAAGTAAGTTAGCAACAAACAAAGTAATTACTTAAATGCTGGCAAACAATTAAATATAACTTCTGATATATCTAGTAAAATACATTGTATTATAAACATTAGGTATAAATATTATTACCATCTATTTATATTAAGTAATAAGTTTTGAAAGACTTCATCAATAAGGGTGAGTATGTTAAATAACTGTGTGCTATACTCTTTTGCTGAGGTTTTATATATGATACAACCTACTTTACTATGATTGAATTGCTTATCTATCTTTCGTGTAAATATTAATTGCTTATACAGTAAGTAGACATTTATATTGTATTAGAATTGTGTCTAATCTACAGTAGTACTATATCTGTTCAAAATAATATTCCTATTACAAACATTCTCCATTTGATAATTCAATTTATGGACCTAAGATTTTCTGGATTGTCAAGGTACGAGTGATTATCTGATGGACTTAGGTTTATCCGTCAGATTAGGAATGATTTTCATTCCATGGCTAGTGCGGATCTTAGTTTTGTTAACATTTATTAGTTTAAATTTATTTCACAGAAACATTTTTAGTATGCCTGACCAAAACATTACTGATAATTTCCTTTAAAAGCTCAAACATATACTTTATAGGTATCAGAAGAAAATGTTTAATAGTCACAATAAAACAAAAAATGTAGTCTAAATAACCTAAGATGTATTTAACTTTATTATCTTTAAATACCAATGGCTTAAACAATCATAGCAAGAGATCAGATCTACTGAAATATTTAAAACTGAACAAAGCACAAATTGTCTTCCTTCAAGAAACTCATTTCAAAACAAATGACAATTAGAAATGGAATCCTAAGGAATATATGATATTGGTGCAATCCATTTATAAGACAAAGACAAATGGAATAACAATTTTCTGGGTTAATCATATTTATTTTCCATAAATCATTTATAAGTATGAAGATAAAGAAGGCCTTATGGCTTTAGTAATAGTTAAATATAACAGAATATGGACCCTAGCCAATCTATATTGGTTCTCAGGCTTTGGATCGGGAACTGTTAAAAAAAACACTTGGATTTCATTTCCAATAATTATAAAGGTAACTTAATATTAGGAGGAGATTTTAACTGTTTATCTGATAGTTCTGAAACTACAAATAAAAGACCGTTGCATACATCTGCTGTATCAAAAGCTTTAAAGAAGTGGGTAGAATTATTTCATCTTGTAGATACTTTCAAATTTAAAGAAGATAAATCTTTGTTGTTTTCCCATCAAGATCACATATTTGGCACCCAAACTAGAATAGATAAAATATTTGCTGCCTATGGCTTACACTCTAAAATCATTAATTTCTCAATCACTCCCTGCCCCTTTTCAGACCACAATTCATTGATACTAAAACTTCAAAATGGGTCAAACCATTAATCTTTAACTCCAGAATTCCAGCAGATATAACTAAAATTAAAGAATTCAAACCCTGTTTTTTTATCTGAATTACAGTTTTTCTTAGATATTAATTACACCACAGAGATAAATAAAATAATGATATGGGACTCATTAAAAGCTTACATATATATATATATATATATATAGATATGGTAAAACCCTAACTTGGTATAAAAAATAGAGAATGGAATTCTGAATTATTAGATCTACAATCCAAACTTTTGTCAGTAAAAGCTGAAAAAAATCAAAATCATTTGGAGATGAAAAAGAAAGTAGAAGTATTAAACAATAAATACAATGAAATTCTAACACATAAAACTAGTTTAGCTTTAGAAAATTTAAAAATTAATACCTTGGCCACTTCTCTTAAATATCTACGTAATTTATCCACAAGAATCAAAATAACAATCAAAAGCTAATAACATTAAAAGTATCTTCCATGAAAAGAAAGGGAAAATGTCTCGAATATAGGCGACATTCTTGATGCCTATAGAAATTACTATATGGAACATTTCCAAAAAGAAAAGATACATATCGGTCACTTAACTCTAGATTAAAAATGTTCTAATATAAAAAAGCAGAAAAATAAAACTAGATCTGCAAGCACCCATATCCTACAAAGAAATTACAGATACAATAAAGAGGGTAAAACTAGTAAAGCTCCAGGAATAGATGGCATAATTATGGAAATATATAAACTTTTTCCTACAAAGATATCATCCCTCTGACATAAAACTCAATTAGAAATGCAGTCACAAGCTTTAATACCACCCTCTTGGAGATATTCCTTAATCACACCAATACTAAAGGAAAACAAATCCCCAATCCTCTGTACCTCATATAGACCTATATCATTATTAAATAATGACTATAAGATTAACTAACAGAATGAAAATACCACTATCCAAAATAATAAATGATCAGACTGGATTTATCTATCATAGACAAACACATGACATTATTAAAAGGATAATGTCTCTTATAGAGTGTTGATAAAGAAAATAAAGAAACATTCATAATTGACTTAGATATAGATAAAGCCTTTGATTCCCTAAATTGGGACTATTTATTCAAAATTCTGGTGTTATTTGAATTTCATCCTTCTTTTGTTCAATTACTAAAGAATATATATGCAAATAATTTTGCGTATGTTAAGCTAGGTCCTTTCACCTCTGAATCTATACATATGACAAAAGGTACTAAACAAGGGTGTCCCATGTCACCAATTCTGTTTGCTTTGGCTATTGAAATATTGGCAGATTCAATATGTAACAAAACAAAAATCAATATCCAATACAAAAGAGACATTAGAAAAATTAGATATTTTAATTGACACGTTTTACAGGACTTCATGGCTCCATTTCAATAAATCAAAATCACAATTTTTATTTTTAAATAAAAAAAAAGCATTGCAGACGAAGGTGAATCACATTATAGGGAACAAGAATTTACCTTAAGTGTTTAGGAATTGAGTTATGCAAGGATAATAATAAGTTAGTCTCAAAAAACTACATTATCATCATCAATACAATTAAAATCTCTGTGGAAAAGGGGAACAAAATGATATTAACATTTGAAGATAGACTACAGTTAATAAAATGGTTTTACTACCCAAGATACTGTATATAGCTTTGGCAATACAACTGTTACCAGAAAGGAATATACTCAAAGAAATAAACTCATACCTAATAAAATGTTTGTTTTCCCAAAATAAACAGAATAGCTTTAATACATCATATCTGACCATGGAAGCAGGGAGGACTAAACTTTCCTGATATAGAAACATATATAAAAACATCAAGATCTAAAGCAATCTCAGATTGGATAAGTCCAAATTATTCTGCAAATTAGAAAGAATTACTAATTGTAATATCAATACATGAATTTGATTTACAAAAAAAATTTCAAATAGATGAAAACAATTTGCCATGGCACATATTATGTATTAGTATGCAATATAAAACAACTAAGCCTACTAAAAACTCTTATGGTTAATTATTACATTGACTCATTTAGGAAAATTATTAATGCAAATATAGTTTTAAAAATCTGATTTGATCTTTTAACACCATTCATAGTTAAAAGAGCTATCCACATAAAATATATAGAGAAATAATTAATTCCTGGGAACAAAAAGGATCTGTTTGTTGGTTTCAATGTATCAAAGAACTAAAAGTTCTGGATATGCAAACAATAGAAACAACATACAAAATTCCACAACATGATTGGCTAACTATGCAAAGCATTCTGACATATTCGCAAGATTTATGCAGACTAATTAGTAATTCTTCATTTGAAGAAATACTTAAACTTACAAAATACCTATATGAAATCATATAAAATCATATATAATGATTATGACATGGGAAATAGTATTTCAAAATTTTACAAGATATTGATAAATTATGAAACATACTGTGGTGGTGGTGCTGCGGTAGCATTGTCGCCTCACAAACAGACATTGTGCCGTTCGATTCTCAGCTAAAGCGTCTTCTGTGTGGAGACATTCGTGAAGGGGCGTACCTTCGTTGAAGGTTGTGCGTCAGGCCTGGTAAGTCGGCATGTAAAAATCTTCTACCAATCATTAGCAGACCGGAGTTCCGCTGTGGCGACCCCTAACCGGTAAAAAGCCGAAAGACGCATCATCATCATCATCATTGATAAATTATGAAACAACACCGAAATCCTCATATTGGAATTATATAACAAAAGGACACTCATTACAGCTAACTGAAACAATTAAATCAAATATTTTATTATCAATAAAACATGCATCCTTTACAGAACACTGGAAAGTTTTTAATTGGAAATGCTTGCACAGAGCATTCTTAGCTCCATATAGAATTACTAAAGTTAATTCTTCTATAAAAGGAATATGTTGGATGTGTGAGCAAATACACAATGCAGATTGGACTCACATTTTTTTAGCTGTGTTAAAATTAAGCCATTTTGGAATGGTATTAAAAACTTTTTACAAGCTTTATTTAATGAATCATTTAACTTATCTAAAGCTCTAGTATTATTAAATGTGTACGAAGGTCCTCATTTGACTGAGTCAAATATGTATCTAGTATGGACAATACTTGCAATCTCAAGGAAGTATTTAACAAGAAGATGGAATACAAATACAATACCAACTTTGGAAGACTACTGAAGACCACAGCATTATTGGAAATTAAAATTAGAGAATTAAGGATTCATCCTAAGCCATTTATTAACAATTCATGGAAAAAAAGTTTGATTGACACTTTACAGTAACTGAACAGATACACTCCTTTTAACTGGATCATTATACCTATAAAGTAATTGTATATATTTAGCTCTGTTATAGTGTCAGGCTGATGTAAATAGTTATTAAGATGTTATATGCAAATACTATGGAATTTATTCAACTGTATTTGAACAATAAAAAAATTTTGAACAAAAAAGAATTTAAGAGGTCAGTATGGATTAGAAAAAGAGATTCCCAGTCTCTGGTGCTTGAGAAGGTTTGGGGAAATATCTTCTATGAGCTGCTGTACACAAAATGTGAAAATTTGGGAAACAGCCTGAATTGAAAGAGAAATGCGGAGCCTATGGATAGTCTCAAAAGCATTACCACAGAAGTGTCAAGTCTAGAGAAGACTCCAAAAGAAAAAAAAAAAGTACTGTGTATTTTTTAATCAAACATGAGAAACTGTGTTTATACCAGGCTGAAAATCATTTATTTCTGTTCTGTTTGTCTGCTGAAGAAAACATTTTTGTCTTATTGCCCTATGTATTGACTGAAGTACTTTATATGCTGGTTAAAATGAAACTCAAGCCTTTCATTTCACTGAATGCCTGGTTGCCAAAAGTGTGGACATGATTTCATTATCCACTAGATGCTGCAGTATATACATGCTTATGCACACACTCTTGTCATTCACACACACACACACACACACACACACACACAAGGGTACCCGCAGGCAGGTGCAAGGGGGTGCAATTGCACTCCCCTGGCTTTTGTTAATTTATCTGATGATGAATGATGCGTGTTGAAATCGAAAAATGTACTGGTAAAACTGCACATTTTTCAATTTCAACTTACTTTGAATTTTCTTTTTGGGAGTGATTTCATGTGTATTTATTAAAGTTCCTACATCTGTTCGACTCTTTTCGGCTACTGGTGCTTCTTTTTGGACTTGGTTTACTTTTGTTTTCCATTAAACCTGCATCGCGGAGGTTCGGAGCCTGAGGAGATGCTGATATGCTATTGGAGGTTGCACTCATGATGCTTATGACAAGCAAGCCTCAATTCTTCCTCAAACTGCATCTCCCGGCTTTACGACCTTTGACAGTTGCGCAGCGCTGCATAGAGAGAAGGGTTATCCAGATTGCTAGTGTGGACGAGATTTGTACGTTTTTGTGACCAGAAAGAGCTTTTGCCTCTTTTTATCGAATCCGGACTCGTGTGTGCAGCACTTAAGGTATGTTGTATCACAAGAAAGAACCTCTTGGTATTTTTTTTTTTACACAGAAAAGAATCAATGTCAGCTAAGCTTCAAGGTTGGCACCAACATGTTAAAGTGGTGCATTTGAGAGACAAATTGAGTAGTTTCCTCTCTTTACTTTACTAAAAAAATGCTAAGGAAAATTTCATACATACACTTCTGTTTCACTCTGAGCATATCTTCCTTAACGGTCAACATATGCTCTTGAATGATATGCAATAGGATGATGTTATGTGATCCTATCTCGCCTACATTCTGACCAATGGGTTCGGAGCCGATCCTCGGCTCCGACTCGGTATGCTTATGCCAAAGAGCAAAGTCTCTTATTGGCTGAGCTTACTATATCCCAGGATGCACCACTACCAGTCCCCCAGATCTCGTTTGCCGCTAACAAGCAAAGACGTGGTCTCGAGCTTGGCTGAGCTAAGTAGTGTTTTTCACTTACTTTCCTGTCAGGGATTTCTCTAATCTTCAACAAAAAGCTGTTTTAACAGCTATTTAGTGTTTTTTGTGTATAAGTGGATAATTTTGTGTGGTGATTGTGTGTTTGTTCTGACTAGAAGTTCCCCTTTGGTTGAAGGGCCTTCCCCTGTCAGTCCGTTGTCTACAAGTCCCGTTTATTAAGGGTTTTTTTTGAATTCCTTCTGTTAAATTTTTCTATAGTTGTGACAGCTTTTGGTATAGAAAGTTTTTCTGTGATAGTTAGTGTATTTGTTTTTGTTGGCTTGTTCACTATTTTTGTTGCCATAATGTCACAGGCTCCTAGGCCTTCAGGATTTAAGAAGTGCACTAAGTGCAACTTTAAAATGTCTATAACAGATGACCATTCTCTCTGTGTGTACTGTTTGGGCGCCAAACATTTGCAGGAGTCATGTAGTGTGTGCCACGCGTTTTCCTCGAGGGTCCTCCAAGAGAGGAAAAATAAACTTATTTTAAAAGGCCTTATTAAACCCTCATTTGAAGAGGCATTAGCTTCCTCTCCTTCTCCTGCTAAGAAGAAAAGGGCATCGGCTCCGACCAGCCCGTCGGAACCGACCGCCAAAAGACATAGGCAGGCTTCTCCTTCGGCTCCACGGACTTCGGAGCCGAGGGCGGAATGGTCTGCCTCGATGCCTCCAGCCTCGACTCCTCTGGGTTCGGAGCCGACGGCTGGGGCATCGAGAGGCGGGTCACCTTCATCGGCTCCACTGATCTTGGAGCCGATGAAGGTTGTCCGCTCAGACACTTCCTCCTCGGCGCCGAAGTCCTCTTTGGCACCGATGGAAATTGGTTTGGACACTCCTTCGGCGCCGATAGTTATCGAGTCAATTCGGAGCCGGTCCCCTAGTCCCTTGGAGCCGTTGGAGAGGCCTACTCGGACCCATTCGGTCTCTTCCAAGTCATCAAGGATGTCAGATTCGGACATAGACAGGGTGCTCCAAAGACTTTTCCAGTCCCCAGTCTTTCAGAAATTAGTTTCGGCTCCGACCCAATTGGCTTCGGAGCCGATAGCCCATTCCATTGCCATTCCTCCTCTGACCGCTTCCGCTCTGTCGGAGCAGGTGCTGATGGAGCCAGTGGAGATCCTAGGGTCGGCTCCGACCCTTACTCCAACCCCGGCCTTCGGATTGGAGTTTAGCACACGGACTTCTTCGGCCGGGCCCGGGGGTGATGTTTCGGGACCAAAGCAGTCGGTTCCAAGCCTCCCCCTCGGTGCTTCAGCTGCGGGACTTCCGTCTGCTATCATGGCTCCGGCGACTGGACCCTCCCAGGATTCTGGGGGTCCGGCCTTCAGAGCTATGAGGAGTGCCTTGGCCAAGTCTTCTTTGGCCATCTCTACAGCATCACCGGCACCTTCCCTGGGCATGGAGACTGGGTCTTTGGCAGTTCCCCTGTCTTTAGACAGCGGAGCCCCAGAGCCTGAGGTTACCCCCACTGGGGGTTCCCCTCCTCCTGAGGGTCTTTCGGAGTTGTCTTCGGAGGAACCCCCAAGGAAGAGATCGTGCAAGAGGAAGCACGTAGACTCCCCCGATGAGTCTCTTACATCGGACACTGATCTTGATGATGCGGAGGGGTCCCCAAAGTCGTCCTCGGATGATGTCTCATTTGCAGACATTCTAGAGATCCTCAAGCAACGAGGCGGCTGGAATTCCAAACCCCCCTCCGCTGATGAGTCGGTGTTCCTCAAGGCCTTCGGGGCTCAGCCCTCCGCCTCCTGGGTGTCTCCACCCTTCGACGAGCTCCTAGATTTGGTTTGTCGAAGGGCGTGGGAACATCCAGATACTGTGGAACCAGTGCCTTCTCGTCCTAACAAATTTTTGTCTGCCCCACCCGAGAAGGAATTCTTAACGAAAGGCGTGGCTGTAGATGCCATGGTGGTGGCATCTGCTACCCAGCAGGACGTGGCAGAGGCTTCAACGTCCGTCCATCCTCCTAATAAGGAATCTAGGAGCATGGACCGGTACGGGAAGCGCACCCTGACTTCAGCGGCCTTTACTCTAAGGTCCCTGAATTATTTGGCACATTTCATCAGACTACAGAGGGATCTGGCCAAGGAGCTCTCAGACTCCCTCTCAGGTAACCTACCTGAACAGCTAGCCCAGTCGGTTCGCTCTCAGTTGGCTACCCTTACCTCGATTTCTAACTCGTCCATGAGGCTCATTTCATATGCGGCCGAAGGGGCGGGCAGAGCGGCAGGCACAGGCGTGGCTCTATGGAGACAAGCCTGGCTCCGTTTGTGTCATTTCGCGGAGGCCTTCAAGTCTTCCTTTGCCGACGCTCCCTTTGATGGGTCCTCTTTGTTTGGACTCAAGGTAAAAGACACTCTTACCTGCTGTGAGCAGGAGGGAAAGACTTTATCTGCCGTAGGAGCACGTTTTTCCACTCCCTTTCGGCCTTATCCCAAGGCCAAAAGAGGAGGGAAGATGTGGTTCCGCAAATCACAGAAGTTCTTTCCTCAACAGCAGGAAGATTCCCCTTCCAGAGGCAGAGGAGGGGGAAATTTTTCTGGGAGATGCCGTCCCAGAGGCGGCAGAGGCCCCCACAACACTGGAGACCGCGAGTCCTTTCGTGGCTCTTCAGCCTCCCACACTCCATGAGGGATTGCCCGGCTGTGCTGCTCCGGAGCCAGTCGGGTGCCGTTTTTCCAAGCACCTAAAAGCCTGGGAGTCTATTACTCAGGACAGATGGGTGCTTCGGATTATCGCCGGAGGTTACACCATTCCCTTCACATGCCCACCCCCACCGTCCAAAAAATTCCCGGACCCACCACCCAGTCAAAGGGAAATTGCAGCCATAGAGGTTTCAAACCTGCTAGAAAAAGGAGCCATCCAACCGGTCCCCGCAGACCAGATCGGATCCGGAAATTACTCAAGGTTCTTTTTAGTGCCAAAAAAGACAGGGGACCTGAGACCCATTTTGGATCTCAGCAAACTAAACCAGTCCGTCATGAAGTCCAAATTCCGAATGGTCACTCTACAATCCATTCTCCCACTGTTGGAGAAAGGTGTTTGGATGTGCTCCATAGATCTCAAGGACGCCTATTATCACGTACCGATACATCAGGCGTCCAGGAGGTACCTGCGCTTCAGCCTGGGAGACAGTCATTTCCAATTTTGTGCACTGCCCTTTGGTCTCACCACAGCCCCCAGGGTGTTCACCAAGTGTTTGGCAGTAGTGACTGCTCACCTGAGGAGTCTCGGATTCCAAGTGTTTCCCTATCTGGACGACTGGCTCCTGACTGCCACCACCAGGGATCTACTACTAGAAAACCTGCAAGCCACTATCTCCCTGGGTGCTTCCCTGGGAATTACATTCAACTGGTCAAAGTCTGTCTTGCTGCCTTCTCAGCGCATAAGATTCATAGGAGCAGAGATAGACTCAAAATTAATGTGAATCTTCCTTCCTACCGAAAGGATACAAACATTACAAGATCAAGTCCGAGCCCTGCTGCTAAGATCCAAAGCCCCAGCCAGGATGGTCCTACAACTTCTAGGTTCAATGTCTGCCACGGTTCTCCTAGTTCCTCTGGCAAGGTTGCACATGAGGATTCTCCAGTGGCTATTATCGACACAATGGTCCTTTCAGGATCTCCCCCTCAATCATCACATACTGATTACAGAAACGTGCAAATGGGACCTCCGCTGGTGGCTTCTGCCATCCAATCTGAATCAGGGAAGACCCTTTGTTATACCCCCTCCGGTGGCCACCTTGACAACGGATGCCTCCCAGACGGGGTGGGGGGGGCATTGTCTGGGCAGGACAGTTCAGGGTTCTTGGCTTCCGAACGAATCATTTCTCCATATCAATGTGTTGGAAATGAGGGCTGTACTTCTGTCCCTACAAGCCCTCCACACGTTTCTCCCTCAAGGCATTATCGCCATCCACACAGACAACATGTCGGTGGTCTGGTATCTAAACAAACAAGGAGGGACCAGATCTTACCCCCTTTGCAGAGAGGCCATGAGGGTGTGGGAATGGGCAGTGGCTACCAAGCGCTTCCTGGTAGCGACCCACATTCCAGGCAAATCCAATATATTAGCAGACAGACTGAGCAGGACTATTCTCTCTCCTCACGAATGGTCTCTGAACGAAATAGTAGCAGCTCAGATTTTCAAGAGCTGGGGCATTCCGTGCTGCGACCTGTTTGCAACACCACAAAACACGAAGTGCAAAAGGTTCTTTTCCTTGACCCCGCGTCAGGGGGAGACAGCTACGGATGCTCTAGTCCAACCTTGGCCAACAGGACTGCTTTATGCCTTCCCTCCGATTCCACTCATCCCCAAAGTCATCCAGAAGGCTTCCCAATTGGGGTCCACAATGATTCTAATTGCTCCGTACTGGCCTCGTCAGGTATGGTTCCCCTACCTACGGAAATATACCCTGGACGGTCCTTGGTTCTTGGATCTGATTCCGGACCTCCTGGTTCATCAGTCGGGACTACAGCACCAATCCCTTCACACTTTGAAATTAACAGCTTGGCTCCTCCTCTTCCGACTATAGTCAGAAGTCACACCTTGGACCCGGAAGTTATTCACATTTTATCTTCAGCCCACAAACCCACCACTAAGAAATTGTACCACAGTAAGTGGAAGAGGTTTGCTATCTGGGCTCAACTCAGAGGCTTAGACCCTATTACTGCTCCGATACCAGAGGTCTTGAAATTTTTAACATCCTTGTTTAATCAAGGATCTTCAGTCTCTACTATTAAAGTCCAACTAGCAGCTATCTCCAAATTTCACGATTCCATAGACCCACCTTTGATGAGCAGCAGATTATGTAAAACTTTCATGAAAGGTGCTGTGCTTTTAAGACCCCCAGTTTTTCATCCTGCGCCTCCGTGGGATCTTGATTTGGTACTTCGTGCCTTAACATCTTCCCCCTTTGAACCGGCTGCTACATGTGACTTGAAATATCTGTCTTGGAAAACTGCCTTCTTAGTTGCAATTACCTCTGCAAGAAGAGTTTCAGAACTTCAAGCCCTATCTATCAAACCACCATACTTGATTTTTCACAAGGATAGAGTATCACTTAGGCCTAACCCATCTTTTGTCCCCAAGGTTTGTTCCAATCTCTGCCTCCAACAGTCCTTAGAGCTACCAGTTTTCTTTCCAAAATTTTCAAACAAAGCGGAATACACCTTCCATACATTGGATGTTCACAGGCAATTACGCTTCTATCTAGATAGGACTCAACAAATTCGGAAAACAGATCAATTGTTTGTGTCCTTTTCAGATAATAAACTGGGTAAAACCATCACTAAAGCTACTATTGCCAAATGGATCAGAGATTGCATAACTCAGGCTTATTCCTCTTCAAATAAGCAACTTACAACTTCTGTCAAAGCTCACTCTACTAGGGCTATGGCTACCTCAATTGCATTCCATTCCAAGCTCGCTATTTCTGAGATTTGTGCTGCGGCTACTTGGTCCAACCCGCACACTTTCATTTCCCACTATAAATTGGATGTGGCATCTAAAGGTCGGGCATCATTTGGTTCCACGGTACTCAGGAGTGTTTTCCAGTGAGACACCCAGGATTTAGGTGCTAGGGACGCTGTCCCATCAGTCAGAATGTAGGCGAGATAGGATCACATAGCATCTTTTAGTTATGTACTCACCATAACTTCAGATGTTTGGGATCCATCTCGCCTACATTCCTAATACCCACCCTCCTTCCCCCTGCCTTGGAGACCAGAAGAGATTGAACGGTTTGAGTTCTACTGTTTTTATCTTGTATCATCTGTCAATGTTATATAAGCAGTGCATGCGTGTGTGCATGTATGCGGACAAACTAGATTTGGGGGACTGGTAGTGGTGCATCCTGGGATATAGTAAGCTCAGCCAATAAGAGACTTCGCTCTTTGGCATAAGCGTGCCGAGTCGGAGCCGAGGATCGGCTCCGAACCCATCGGTCAGAATGTAGGCGAGATGGATCCCAAACATCTGAAGTTATGGTGAGTACATAACTAAAAGTTTTCTTGCAGAATTATTTACTGCACCACATGACTGGAACAAACATAAGTACCATCTAGTATTAGAAGGGTTTATTGCCATATTATTATACAAATAAACCTGCAGTTCAGGAATTGTAGTTTCTAGCCTGGTAAGATAACCTACTTGCAATTTAGTAAACAGGCATATAATATGCCAAGGGCATTGTTTTGCACAGAGCCACTAATGGATTAAATGGCGCTCCCTTTCTCCAGTTTAAACTTGTACAGAAAGTATTGCTTCCATTCTTTCTCTTTTCACTATACTACATATGGTACTACAATTTTGCATTATTCAAAAAAAGGTAGATATACTACTGTTTATTAACTGGTCATTCAAAATACTTTATTGTACTATCAGAGGAGTCTCCACAACAGTCACTTAAACACAGAATGTTTCTAATTATGAGTTAAAATAAGTGAAATGCATATATACATGTGTGTGTGTGTGTATATGTGCGTTTGTAGTAAAATACATGGGGTTCTATTTAAGAAAGAAGTTTTATGAATAGTGGCAAGCAAGTTCCCTAACTCTGCATTACAAGATATTTCATGTACTGCACAAAAAAAAACAAAAAAACTGAGATATTCCATTTATCCATGTACATACGTTTCTGGAAATGGATATCTAGTATGTTATATATGTGTTAAGATAAGGCTATAAAGATTATGCTGGGATTTTTTTTTTACACTGATATGAAAGTTATACCTTGATGTAATGTAAATGGGTTATACATATCAAAGTACTTTAATGTTTGTGTTAAGGAATTTATTTAGTACTTTTATGCTGTTCTTGCTTCTCACTGCAGTGCCATTCCACATTTTGTTCAATAAACTTTTACATCAAACAGATTGAAAATAAACTCTGAAGATTCTGAAGATTCTATAGCATGAGCTAAAAACTACAGAAGTCCTTATTTATCTGTGGTAGAGGTATTTTACAATAGCTCTGACTTTTTCCTGAAGTGGTTTAAATCCTCTAAAGTTAGAAACAGATTGCCTGTAACTCTGCTCTTGTATTTGAGATTGCATTGCCCCACTCATTAGAATCAGACTTTTTTATGCTTTTAACTCTGGTCACATTCATAGCCTTATTAACTAAGGTAATGGTTGTCTTTATGTTCATTTATGAAACAGTGTTTGGAAAATGCCACCCTTATGTGGTGATTAAGAATTTCAGATACTGGTGGTAGTTAATTTAAAATGATTATCAGTGAAGAGTTAGTCTACTTTTGACTTTTTATAATCCTAAAGCATTCACGCAGATGAATGTAGAAGAAAGCTTATGTTTGGTGCGCTGGGGGAGTTGTTTTTCAATGGGGTATATAGTCCCACAGCTCCTATCAATTTAGATATTTAGATAAGTGGATGTGGACAAATTATATAGAACCTAAATAAATGAATTTTCATATTTAATGCTAGTGTTATGTTAATCCAGTGTTATTCGGGTAGTTGAAATAGAAGACCATTTGTTCCCAGTCTGTTTTATTTGGTGGTAATACTTGTGCAATGCTGCTTAGAAGTAATTTAGTTACAATAAGACAGACACTGGGATTTATGTTTATGCTGTCACGAAGTCTGACTGAGCTATATGAGCCAGTGTAAAATAAAATATTTACATATTATTACATGGTTTTATTAAGTTTGTTACAGTATTTTATTTGTTCCAGGGCCCAGCCGTGGCCCCAGTCAGAACCGTAGTGAGGTGAGGTGAAAGTGCTGGCAAGAATAGAATTCTTAGGCAATAGTACACAGCAAGATGTTGACTACTTCCCTGAATTACATGGCTGATAATTATATATTACATTAGCCCTAGTGAGAATAACTTTGATCATACCATAGATAATTTGAGGGGAGCCATGTAAGGGATGCAGCATTTAGGAACTGCCTCTATCCATTACTGGCACGATGTTGAGGTGCAATCATGGTGTACATTTTGTATTCCCCATCCTTAGATCCAAGTTTCATTTGAATATGGACAGGGATGAGCTTTGTTTTACTTGAATGGATGCTCTTTTCTGGAACACTGGTAGTAGCCTTTATGATTTTATATATATATATATATATATATATATATATATATATATATATATATGTATACATCTCTCCAATTCAGTTTAGATACCTGGACTGAGTATTTCTGATGCAATTTGACTTGCTGATATTCAGTAGGTCCATCTATATTAGGTCAGAGGATGCCTTGTATGCCAGACACATCACCTCTAAGCACTCTGTAGGGTACTGAGTATAGTGATAAATCTTGTAAGACCTATTAATTAGGAATTGTATCATTTTAATAAGGTGTCTCTGTGGATATTCCAATTGTTGCATGGGTCTGGACAGATACATGCCAACGTGGGCATTATATAAAATGATTGACCAAATGAGGGCTTTGTAAAGGGGGGCAATAACATCTCTAGATCTAGTCGCAATCAATTTGTTTATAAGCTGTGCAATATAGAAAGACTTTCTTATGACTCTGGTCACATGTTCGTCAAATGTTCACTGTACACACAAATTCCAAAATGCCAAAGCGTTCTCAGGGGGCATTGTCAATTTGGCAGTTCCCTGGAGTAGATGACTTCCCAAAGGATATGATGAAGTATTTTTTGGAGTTTCATTTCAATTCATGATTCTGGCACCAGTTATTGTTTGGGATAAACCTTCCTACATGATTGTTAAGTCATATGGGGATTCAATAACTGCTCCCTGCTTGCAGTCATCTTAAACGTAGTCAGCCAAAGCCCTTTGGTATTTCCTTTTATTTTTTTTACCTTCATACATTGCTTTTAAATTTGCCCATGATTTTGAGCATTTCACACTTTCTACAGATTCTTGCCCTAAGAGGTGTAGATCTCAGAGCATATGTTTGACTGTCCCTGATTTTGTCTCCTATTTTTGGTCTCTTCCTCATGTGTGATTTTCTGGCAAATTTATGAGGACTGTAAAACTTAAATAATGATAGACACTTGAGTTTCGGACAAACACTGAGCCATTTGCTAAACAAACAATACTGTCTTGCAATGAAAATAGACTTAGCGTGAGTAGTAAACTTCTCTGTCCTTGAAACTCACATTCATTGAAATGGCATGAAAACCCACATTCATTTTGCATCTAACCGGTGGAGGGCTACGCTTACTTCTGGGCTGTTTTGAAACCATAGGCTCCTTACATATTTTAGTGCCATGCATACATGTATGCGGTTCTTTGATTCACCTTTCTGATTGTGTTAAATTATATTCCTTGTATAATATAGTACCTCTTGGTAGAATATGCTTTAAATGTGTAGTTTTGAACAGAATTTGCAGGCAGAAATGAGAGCAATGTGGAAGAAAGATGCACAGTTCCAGTAGTAGTAGGAGCAACAGGTTTTCTAAAAATAATTTACAGTCATATTTAGATGCATGTAACGCCTTACGAATTGCAGGAGGAGTCATTACTGGGCACATTGGGGGTGCTGAGAAGAGCACTTTTGGCTGACATCAAAGATTGAAACAGTACTGATTTCATGAACTTTCATTGTACTTTGACTTAGGAATGGGGTATATTCCTGTCACAGTATTAGAAACCCAAAAGATTTGTTCTATCCACTTTCTAAGGAGGTGGGATTTATATGTGTGACCCATACCTCTCAACTGTACAGATTTTCACAGAATGTCCAGATTATTGCTTTACATTTTTGGTCTATTCCTCATGAAAATTCTGTATTTTTTTTTTGATGAGCTAAAGATTAAAGTTAAATAATTACATGCATTTCAGTTTCAGACTTCGTATCTTTCAGAAAATGCATTCTAACGCAGTCTTTTATTCTAGCAACTTTCTAAATGTGTCCCTAGTTTAGGGCCTTTGTCCCCAACATTATAACTGGCTTTGTCCAGATTACTTGTGCTAAGAGATTGACAGGTAAGGTGTGTGTGTGCGTGTGTGTGTGTGTGTGTGTGTGTGTGTGTGTGTGTGTGTGTGTGTAAGTATAAGAGGAAGGTAGTATACCCCTCAGCTATATTCCACCTAAAAAGGATTGCAGTTGCTAAATAGTGACAGACATTTTGAGTGTTAGGTGTCATATCCTTTAGAAAAATGCATATTAATACAAATCCTGGTATTCCAGAAATTTTATAAGTTCATTAGAGCAATATTTATAATTTCACTGACCCTATTTATTTTAGGCTTTGTCCAGATTTCTTGCACTAAGAAGTTGAGATGTGTGTGTGTGTGTGTGTGTGTGTGTGTGTGTGTGTGTGTGTGTGTGAGAGAGAGAGAGAGGTACAGACAGTCAGAGAGAGAGAGAGAAAATGCCCTAGTTAGATCTAGCAGGTAGAATTTATTTTCAAGTGCATTTTCAAGCAATTGTGAGCTTCAAGGGAAGCAAAGGTTACTGCTGCTCATGCTAAGTCTGCTTAAAATGTGCAACTGTTTAGCAAATAGTATCATTATTGTGGTATAGAATTTTAAAGCAGTGTTAGCACAGCAGGTAGCATACTTGCGTCTTGATGCAAAGGGCTGTACATTCTATTCCTACAGCATGTACATTTGTATTTTAAGGGGGTATGGTACTGCAGTTCTTAGTATGTCCTCCTTTGGATGAGACACCTAATAACTATGAACCTGTTTTTCAGCTTGCCACACATTTCCTATTGCAATATACCAGCTTACCATTTCTTTTAATGTAACATAGGCGATTTATTCTTCAAGGGCAACAGGCACTAAATTTGTAAATGGAACACTGAAATATAAAGTTGTTTTCTAGCAACAACCTCTTCATTGGTTTCAAATCTCTTTAATGTGGAATTATTCAGATGACTTTTACTTCTGCAGAGATTCTGCATATTGATTGATATTGGTGGATTGTATGACAGAAGTTTGAGTGGCCCTTTATGGTTGAAATGTTCTGAATTGGGCAGGTTGTCATTATTGGTTCATATGATTTGTTTCATTGTTTAAAGGAAAAAATATTCAGAACTATAAATTTAAAACACACTCTAACAAGTGGTGCTGTATTATAGAAGGGGTATAATTCAATTATTATATAGTATAATTAATACAGTCAGGAAGGTGAATCAAAGAACATTTGCATGGTTCTAAAAATGTGTGCAAGGAGCCTATAATTTGAAAACCGCCCAAAGGTAAACTTACCCTGCCAATGGCCAGATGCATTTTCTTTGAATGTGGGTTTCAAAGGTAGAGAAGTTTTAATGCTAAGTCTGTTTTCATTGTAAGACTATTGCTTTGTTTAGGTTTAGTAAATGTCTATCAGTATTTGTGCTATAAAAGTTGTAAATGAAGTCCAAATATCTGTAATCACTGTAGAAGTAAACCATAAAACAGTATGCACGCTGAGAGATTTGAACAGTGTCTATGACAAATGGGGAGAAATATCCAAGTAATGGGACACTAGAATGGCTGCGGGGGGGGGGGACTGCATGGGCGGGCTCTGTGTTTGCACCCCCCTGCAAAAAATCCTACGGGTTCCCTTACACGCACACACACACACACACACACACACACACACACACACACACACACACACACACACACACACACACACACACACATACACACACACACACACATACACACACACTCTTCAACGCACTAACACTTTTCACAAGACAAGAAGGTTGGCTTATGCACAGTGATGGTCATAAAAAATATGCACTTTACCTCACCATATTTGATGCCATAGCTTAGTGTATGCTTTAAACTTGTTTTTTATTCCATATTTCGGTTATTTATTTCCAGATCATTTGACATAGCTGTAGAGCAGAATAATAGTTTTACTATTAAATAGACTTTATTTCTATCTCATTCTGTCATAGGGCAGTTACAGAAGTATTCAGATGGCAGGTGGCATACAGTGACTTCAGAAGATCGTCTTAAAATGACCAAATTGGATGGGCAAGTGTGGATTGCACTTTACAATCTATTACTGAGGACAGAATGTCAGCAAAAATATGACATAAATAGCTTTACAAAAAATCAGCTCTTGAAGGTGTGTTATTGTTTTTGTGATTGCCTACAACACCTGTTTTGTTTACTTCCAATTGTATAGAATTATCTGTGCAGAAATTTCCAAGTATATATTCTCCAGAATTGAGTGTTAGCTGTTAGTTTAACAGAGTACAAAAGATTAGTTTTGTTTTCTGGAGTTAGATTGCTAGAGTGCCCTTTAGTAATAAAATTCTAATAATTTTGGTTAGGTTTAACTTTAATATTTATTAATAATTTATATATATTTGCAATTGTGTTTTTCCAATTGAGTTTATCATATATGATTTCATATATAAATTTTATGAAGTTTGGCATATCTTTAAAAGGAGAACTACTAATTGTTCTACACAAATCAGACGTGTAAAGTGTTATATTTTGAAATAATAACCAGTCAGGAGAGGATAAATTATAAGTATTGGCTATTAGTTGACTATCCATTAGTTTTAAATATTTAATACAGTGGTGCCAACAAATAATTTTTAGTTTCCCATAAAATGAAAACATTTCTATGTATTTTGTTTAGAAAACCCTTTGTAGAGCTAAAAGGAGTTAGAATATTCATCCAAATCTTTAAGTCTGGATTGGACATAATACATTTTTTAAATATGTTAAAGATATAATTTATAAAAGTCAAATTAGTTAGTTTTGTTCTGTTATATTGGATACATATACATAAAATATGCCAAGGTATATTATAATATCTGTCTAACATAGCACTTTTTATCAAAGAATTTTCATTCAAAAGAATAATAAGTCATTTTTTCCAATTGGAGGAGTAACTAGGATCTTATCCAATTGATGACAATCCTTAAGATGGAAGCTCTAATGTAAGTTTCTACATCTGGAAAATTAATTCCTCCTTGTTCCCAGGGTCTGATATGATGTGAGATAACTATTCTGTTTCTATTAGGATACCAAAGGAATTTTAATAAACATGAGATGTTAAGTTGTCTATCTCGCCTTCATTCTTGCTGGATGGGTTCGGAGCCGACCTCGGCTCCGACTCGGCCACTCTAAAAGCTCAAGAGTTGGTTCCACCGGCTCGAGGCTCCCCTTATATCCCACAATGCTAGGCGTGAGTTACCTCAGATCTCGTTTGCTGCTACAGCTTTCGAGGTGTGTTTTCTACCGGCTCCAGGTTAGTGAAAGTTAGACTAGTTTAAATTCTTTAAATTCAAGCTAGCTTAGTATAGTTTTTATTTTTTCCCTTAGTGTAGTGGATATATTCCCTTCTACCCTTTATCCAACTCTCTTTTTTCCAAAGAACTTATAGTTCTTTCCCTAAGGCCTTCGGGCCCTTCCTTCCCTATCCTTAGGGTGTGTATGTGTTTGATTAGGGAATTTTACTTTAACTTGCCTTAGTTTAAATAATTCCCTTCAGTGTAATCTGTGTGTGTGTGTTTTTCTGTGTGTGATTACACTTCGGTTCCTTGAGTATGTCCAAGGATACAAAGGTCTCAGGCTTCAAGAAGTGTGACTCGTGCTGTCAGAAAATGTCTCTGACAGACGGTCACACTTCTTGTGTGTATTGCCTGGGACCTTTACACCTGCAGGACTCTTGTGCTGTATGCCATGGCTTCAGCCCTAGAGTCCTGCAGGAAAGAAAGAATAAACTCATTTTAAGGGGTTTAATTAAGCCTGAAGGTTCCCTTTCTGTGTCATCGGGGAAACCTTCTAAGGCTTCAAAGACCTCGGCTCCAGCTTCAGAGTCGAGGCCTAAGGCTTCGAAGCCTACTGCTTCATCGGCTCCGGCTGGAGCCGATGAGTCTTTGCCTGCAGTACCTGTGGTTTCCTCGGCTCCGGCCGGAGCCGAGGCATTAGAGATTCCTAGGTCGGCTCCGATCATACCATCGGAGCCGACATCTAGAAAGAGATCGAGGTCACCGTCCCTTGGCTCCGTTCATTCGGCTCCAGCGTCTCCCCTGCTGTCTGAACGGAGCCATAGATCTCACTCCTCCAGGTCATCGAGGCTCTCAGATCACGACCTCCAGAGGGTAGTGAGTAGACTTTTGAAGTCCGAGGCACTGGCCCAAATGCTCCAGAGTCCGACTCATCAGTCGATGCCTCAACTTGTTCCATTAAATATTCCTCCTCCGACTCCTTTGAGCTCGGAGCCGGGGCGTCTCGGAACCGAGTCTGTGGTAGCGTCGGAGCCGATACAATTGTCTTCGGCTCCGTCGTCGGCTCCGATTTCTTCTCTTGAGGAATCTCGGCGCCGGGCTTCCCTCGTCGGCTCGAGGGGTGAGTGGCATCGGACCCTTGTCCGACCCCCCTCTCCCTCTCGGTGCTTCGGCGCTGGTGAGTTCAGCTCCGACATCGGCCTCGGAACCATCACTGTCGGCGCCGAGGGAGGTTCTTAGCTTCTCGGAGCGGGGACCTCTGGCTCTGCCTGACAGGGGTGCGTTCGAGGTCATGCGGAGTGTGTTGGAACCTTGTTTGACTCCACAGTCGGCTCCGTCCGCCCCTCCCTCTTCGGTGCCTTTGGTTATGTCGACTCACTCCCTCATCCCGGACCGCAGAGAGCCAGCTCCTCAAGAATCCCCTGTGGGGATCTCATCCTCTTCCGAGGCCTCCCCTGAGTTGGCAGAGGAGCCCCCTAGGAAGAGACAGTGTAAGAGGAAGCACATAGACTCACCTGAGTCTGTCACCTCTGACACAGATTTAGAGGATTCCGAGGGTTCCCCACGTTCCCCTTCTGAAGATGTCTCTTTCGCAGACATTCTAGAGATCCTGAAACAGAGGGGAAATTGGCCAGCCCTTAACCCTTCGGAGGATGAATCTGTGTATCTTGAGGCATTTGGCTCTCGCCCTTCCACCTCCTGGGTGTCCCCCCCCTTTGATCCCCTCATGCAGGTGGTTGCAAAGAAGGCATGGACGGCTCCTGATTCAGTGGACCCTACCCCCAGGAGACCTTCCAAATTTATAACAGCACCAACTGACAAGCAGTTTCTCACAAAAGGTGTTTCTGTGGATGCTATGGTGGTAGCTGCTGCCACTAAGAAGGAACTAGCTGATCCTTCAGTGCCTGTCCATCCACCTAACAAGGAATCTAGGTCTATGGACAGGTACAGGAAGCGGATGTTCTCATCAGCGACCTTTGCAATGTGTTCGCTGAATTACCTATGCCATTTTACTCGTCTTCAAAGAGACTTGATCAAAGAAGCGAGTGACATGTTGAAGGATCCTACAGCTGCGGGTTTCCAGGACAAGATGAACACTCAGCTGGCTACCCTGAATTCTATAGCTAACTCCTCCATGCGCCTCCTTTCCATGCGGCTGATGGAGCGAGCAGAGCCGCAGGGACAGGTGTCGCCTTACGTCGGCATGCCTGGATGCGACTATGCAATTTTGCGGACCCCTTTAAAACGTCTTTCACCAATTCCTGTTTGATGGATCATCTCTTTTTGGTCCTCAGGTGCAAGAAACCTTGACTAGGTGCGAGACGGATGGCAAAACCCTATCTGCCGTCGGAGTGCGTTTTTCTACTCCTTCTAGACCTTACCCCAAAGGCCAGAAAAGTGGGAAAATGTGGTTCCGCAAACAATCTCAAGGGAATTTGCCTGACGCACAGAGTCGTTTTCCCTCCAGAGGCAGAGGAGGGAACAATAATGGTAGATGTCGCCCTAGAGGCAGAGGGGGTCCGCAGAACCAAGGCAATCGAGAAACTTTTTCCGATAAGCCTTTTCAGCATCCCTGAGGTATTGCCCGACTGTCCACCTTTGGAGGCAGTCGGGGGAAGATTGTCACTGTACCCAGAAGCCTGGCTATCCCTAACTCAAGACAAGTGGGTACAGTCCATCATTTCCGAAGGCTATTCCATTCCCTTCATTCGCATTCCAAACCAATCAAAAAAATCCCTTCCAGATGTTCCACCCGCTCAAAGGGATCTTGCAACTTTGGAAATCTCAAAGCTGCTTGCAAAAAGAGCAATTCAGCCAGTTCCAGCAGACCAGTAAGGATCCGGAATCTACTCCAGGTTCTTTTTAGTTCCAAAGAAAACAGGGGACTGGAGACCAATTTTGGATCTCAGTATCTTGAACAAGTCTGTCAAGAAAACAAAATTTCGGATGGTCACGCTGCAGTCCATCCTTCCCCTATTGGGAAAGGACAACTGGATGTGCTCTATAGACCTTCAGGATGCGTACTATCATATAAAAATGAACAGATGCTCCAGAAGATTCCTCCGCTTCAGGCTGGGAACCAGTCATTTTCAATTCAGAGCCCTGCCCTTTGGACTCACCACTGCCCCGGTGTTTACCAAATGCATGGCAGTGGTAGCTTCTCACCTGAGACATCAAGGATTCCAGGTGTTTCCATATCTGGACGACTGGCTCCTCACAGCTCCCACCAGGCATCTTCTTCTAATGGCCAGGGACTACACCTTTCGCATTTGTCAAAACTTAGGCATTTCAATAAATTGCGAAAAGTCTGTTTTGTTGCCTTGTCGTGTTATTACATTCATAGGCGCAAATCTAGACACAGTCAACATGTTTGCGAGGCTAACAGATCAGAGAATAACAGACATATACAAACTGGTCTTGCTCCTCTTCGCCAGCAACAGAGTCAAAGCCAGATTAGTTCTGAAAGTATTAGGTATTATGGCGGCTGCCATACCTCTGCTTCCATTAGCCAGATTCCACATGAGACTCCTTCAATGGATGCTCTTCACACAATGGTCATACCAGCAACTTCCGATGTCCCACACCATTATGATTACGCAAACATGCAGGAATCATCTTCAGTGGTGGATGTCTTCCCCTCGGCTCTTCTTGGGAAGACCGTTTGTTCCTCCTCCTCGTCCGGTTGCTACTCTGACAACGGACGCCTCCCTGATCGGGTGGGGGGGGCATTATCAGGGCAGAACTGTCCAGGGCACATGGCAACCAAACGAATGCCACTTGCACATAAATGTTCTAGAGATGAGAGCAGTGCTTTTAGCATTGCAAGCCCTTCAAGACTCTCTTCCCTTGGGAACGATAGCAATCCAGACAGACAACATGTCTGTAGTGTGGTATATCAACAAACAAGGTGGAACCAGGTCCTATCCCATATGTCGAGAGGCACTCAGACTGTGGCAATGGGCGATTTCTTCTCAGCGTTTTCTGATAGCAACGCACATCCCCGGGAAGTCCAATCAAATCGCGGACAAGTTGAGCAGAGCTATTCTCATGCCTCACGAGTGGTCTCTGAAAGATTCTATTGTGAAAAAAATATTTCTCAAGTGGGGTCAGCCTTGCTGCGACCTTTTTGCTACTCCCCAAAACAGCAAGTGCAAAGATTATTTCACCCTATTCCCGCTACCAGGCCAGCCCAGCAGAGATGCTCTAGTCCAAGTTTGGCCCCAGGGACTTCTATATGCATTTCCTCCCTTCCCACTAATCTCTCAAGTGATACAGAAAGCTATCGCTCAGAAGGCCTCGTTGATCCTCATTGCTCCTTACTGGCCTCGACAGGTTTGGTTCCCCTTTCTACACCAATTTCTGTTGGAGCGACCTTGGCATCTGGACCTAGTTCCAGATCTTTTGATCCATCAGTCGGGTCAGTTTCATCGCTCCCTTCCCTCCCTGAACCTCACTGCTTGGTTCCTCCAGTTCCAACCTTAGCCAGGCTTCCTCAAATATCTCACGCTGTTCGAGATATTTTGATAGCTTCCCATAAATCTTCCACTCGAAAGATTTATTTGAGTAAGTGGAAACGTTTCTATTGGGCTCAAGGAAAGGACATAGATCCTTTCACTGCCTCCATCCAAATGGTCCTTGATTTTCTAGCTGAACTCTTCCATGCAGGTTCATCTCCTTCTACTCTTAAAGTTCAATTGGCAGCTATTTCAAACTTTCATGTGGGGATTTCAGAGTCTGCCATAATGTCCCACAAGCTTTGCAAAGCTTTTTTGAAAGGAGTTTTTCTACTCAGACCTCCTTTAAGAAATCCTCCTCCTCCTTGGAACCTAAATTTAATTCTTAGTTCTTTGATCCTACCCCCTTTCGAACCTGCAGCCTCCTGTTCTTTAAAATTGCTATCATGGAAGACGCTTTTTCTGGTAGCTATTACTTCAGCTAGAAGAGTTTCAGAGCTTCATGCACTCAGCTGTCGACCTCCTTATCTGTTGTTCCATAAG
Source organism: Protopterus annectens (assembly GCF_019279795.1). Taxonomy (NCBI): domain Eukaryota; kingdom Metazoa; phylum Chordata; order Ceratodontiformes; family Protopteridae; genus Protopterus; species Protopterus annectens. The sequence goes on from NC_056739.1 coordinate 1,621,027,425, forward strand.
GACAGGGTATCGTTACGAACCAACCTGTCTTTTTTACCTAAGATAGCTTGTCTAACCTAAATCAAAGCATTGACCTCCTGTATTTTTCCAGAATATTCTAACAGGTCTGAACAAAAATTGCATTGGCTAGATGTTCATCGTCAGTTAAGGTACTATTTGGATAGAACCAAACAATTCAGAAAATCTGACCAGCTGTTTGTCTCATATGCAGTAGGCAGAAAAGGACTTTCAGTTTCAAAGGTATCATTATCTAGATGGCTAACATCTCTGATTTCCCTTGTTTACGAAATTAGACACCAAAAGCTGCCTAGCAAACCTAAAGCCCATTCCACCAGAGCTTTGGCTACTTCTATAGCCTTCCAAGACAGACTGCCTATTGACACCATTTCATGAGCGGCTACTTGGGCTACTCCTCACACTTTCATTTCTCATTATAAATTGGATCTAGCTTCTAGGCATAGAGCTAACTTTGGTTCCACTGTTCTCAAGAGTCTGTTCCGTTAGGCCACCCGGGACAAGGTGCTAGGGACGCGGTCCCATCCAGCAAGAATGAAGGCGAGATAGACAACTTAACATATAGAAGTTATGTTCTTACCATAACGTTCCATGTTAGTTGTCTTCTTCTCGCCTTCTTCTTGCGTCCCACCCTCCTTCCCCCTGGCCTGGACAGATCTAGAGGAGTTTTGATTGTGACCTCTCTTTCTACCACCTCTTTACTTTAGGTATATGCTCTGCTGTGCATATTTCCTGGTTCAGGATGTAGGTCACCCTTCTCTTCTCCCTTGTTTATAGAGGTGGACTTGTTACTAGTTATTCTACTACTATTATAGGCTGGGCCTAGCTTACAAACGAGATCTGAGGTAACTCACGCCTAGCATTGTGGGATGTAAGGGGAGCCTCGAGCCGGTGGAACCAACTCTCGAGCTTTTAGAGTGGCCGAGTCGGAGCCAAGGTCGGCTCCGAACCCATCCAGCAAGAAGAAGGCGAGAAGAAAACAACTAACATGGAACGTTATGGTAAGAACATAACTTCTATTTTTTTTTTTTAGTATAAGTTTGTCTGGAATCCTGGGAATAGCTTGTGCTATGTAGATAATAAAAATGATATTATTACCGAAAATTAATTGTAGTCTGTCTTCAAAGTGCAGATTAATTTTATTCCATTTTATGATATAAATATTTAGGAAATTTATGATATTGTTATAGTTAATATGTAGTATTTCTTCTAGGTTATTGCATAAAATAATACCTAAGTTATTTAGAGTAGGTACTTGTTTACTAATTATATGATTTTCATCTACTAAGATTTTATTATTTTTGTTCAACACTAGCTAATTGGATTTAGCTTTATTAAAATATAGACCTGAGACTGAGTAAAATTTTTCTACCTGAACATTCAATTCCTCTAAAGAAGTTTGGCACTTTTTTTAAAAGCTTTTGCTTTCCAGGTCATGCGCATTCCCTTACTAGTATGCACATTGACATTGTGTGTACCTAACCACTGAGCCCACCAGTTTTTTTTTTCTGCCTCTCACACAGTTCAGATATCAGTCCTGCCAAACATCTGTTAAAATTTGCCATGTTTGTTGTTTAGAAGCAGATCTGCAGAGTTTCTGTGTGGCCAACAAATTAAATGCCAAGATCTGTACCAGCATTGCTTGTATTTTCTTGGAAAGGGACATGACGCAAAGCACTGCCGTAACTGTCAGTAGTTCATCCGTGGAAAGAAGATCCAAACATAGCTTGCTTTCCAGAAGGATGGCAATAACTGAAACTTCATCTTGGGGGAATCATCAGGTGGGTTCAGGCCACAACCCCTGTCCATGCAGCTGGACAAGCATCACAAGGACCAAAACTCAGATGTTGGGCTACAACCATTCTCTCCTGGAGGCAAGTGCAGTGTTAAAACAGCCTTCCTTTGCCAGCAGTGTTGAGCTGGTGTTCTACTAGCAAGGAGTCAAATCTATGCCATTCATCTGCTTTTGTGGGTTACTAGGGACCCAGAGGGGAGCACAACTGCTTCCCACCATTTTGGAATATCCATCTACACTTATGAGTAGCAGTCAATGTCTATAGTAACCGCATGATCAACCACCACCATCTGTAGAGTGTACCGGGGAGAAATGGAAGTAGATTACGAGACCTTTCTTCCATATCACACATGCATGCACACACAGCTATGGACAATTTAGAAATCACTAGTCCATCTACTGCATGTTTTTGGAATATAGGTGAAAACTGTAGAGCATCCACAGAAAACCCATGTGAACACAGGAAGGGCAGAGAGCAGAGGCACCACCTAACCCCTGGTCATTTGGATGGAACATGTTGATAAGTCTGATGCCAAAGCATGACAAAAGCCATGAGCGAAGGGGAATCCAGGCTTGAGGACTCCCCTTCCTGAATCTTTCCCCTAAGCCCATTTGGTTTGGTTGACCCTTGCCAAGGGGAGTCCACCAAGTTATCTGAACAGGGACATTTTGTTCAAAACTTAGGCGTCAAGTAGATATTTGCTATTTGTTGGGAACTTGTGCAGATACAGGATTGCACCATTAGGAGGTATTGCTTGATTCGTGCCCTACGCAGGTCTCTCTTCTCCATACACAGCTCTTGGCATTTACACTTCCAGTTGGTGAATGCCTGCTACCTATCAGCCAGAGTATGTTTATTTCATACTTATCCCTGCACAACATCATGCATAAGCTTGCTTCAGGAGTTTGAGGTTGGTGATAAACTCTTGCTTCTCTCAGGCTCCTATGAACAGTCTGAGGACCTAGTCTGTGAGACAGGCAAGGACGATCCTACATTTTCACCTTATAGCACCCCACAATGACTCATCTTTTGTGGAAGCCTTGAGGCCCATGCTCTCTCTGATGGACTGACTTCTGGCACCCATTTCATTGTCCCTGAAATTGCTAAATGTTACTCTGAAGAAAAAAGGGAAATTACCCATTTGTCATCCTTTCTTTGGAGTCAGTCATAAAAGATGCCTTTATTGTAGCCTGCAAGCCCTGAGACTCTGCTTCTGCAACCCATGGAAAGTTGGATGCCATTTACGAGACCTTGACAAAGTGGTGCAAGTCACTGATCAACATCCAACTCCTTTGTGAACTCTTCAATCCACCATAAGTTTCAAGCTTTACATGATTTTGCCACCTTGGCTCCAGGCATGTCTCAAAAACTCTTGACTGATGTGGCAAGAGAGTGCCCTCTTCAACGACATCAAAATGTAAGGCCCTCAGCTACTCATCTTACTTATTCCATTTATTCTTAGTGATTCAGCCCTGGCAACATTTTCTATTCTGAGTCTAGCCTTAAATAGGAGGTGATGCAAACTCTTTCTTTAGCTTTAAGAATGACCTTCCTTGTGGCCTACTGCGGTTTTGATTGTGTTGACACTGGGAGTAGGGTGAATAGGATAAGGGTTATGCCTGTGCTTGATGACATGGGTGAGGTTATTATCTCTAAAGCTTAGATATCTATTCTGGATGCCAGGTTCATGGGGGTTGTTTGGACAGGGCTTTTCTTATATGATCTGTTGCTGAATACATAGACCCTCAAAACTGTGACGGACCATTATGGACTTTCCCAGTGTTGCACTTCTCATCCAAACTTAGCCAGTCCCAAAAGACAAAAAAAAATCTGTTCATTTGCTGAGGAAAGTATTTACTTGTAAGATAGTTGTGCCCTATCCTGGGGCAGCTAAGTTATCAAAAATTTGAGTCAAACTGCCCAGCTACAGCAGATGTCACAGTGGTCTGGGGCTGACCTGATAGTTGTTTCTTTGAGATCACTCCAGCTATGAGTGCCATCACCAAGGAAAAGTAAGTTCTGAATATGTTTGCAATTAATCACTTCTTAGATCACTTACATTCACTTCCAGAATAAGTTGTCTTAAGAGATCAAACCTTTTTAGCATAGCTCTTGGGACAAGAGGACAGATACTACTCCTGACAACTGCTATACAAGCTGTCTCTCCTATAGAACATGGTTGGGGGTTTACTCCCAGCTTTCCTGATTGTTAATGGGTTAAATAGTTTCCATCCCATACTGGATCTCAGTAACTCCAGGCAGCACATCTGGAACATCATATGCTAGATGTTAATCCTTTAAGGGGCATGTGTCCCTGCCCCTGCAGGTCACTTGGGGAGTGTCACTGTCTGTAACAGACACACTTCAGCAACTCAGTTCTTGAGGTCTACACAACATATCCCTGTAGCTTACTTTGGGTGGGCATCACTTTCATTACAAAGTATAGTTGTTTGGGCTTCTTTCAGCATCCAGCATGTTTAACAAAATGTTGGTCATGATGGCTGAAGCTATGCAAAAGAAGGATCTCAGTTTGCTCCCAGTCTTTGATGACTAGCTTCTTGTAATCCACTAAGGAACCCCTGGCAGCATCTCTGGAGTGGGGGTCTTGTAGCTGGTCACTGTGCTTGAACACAGGCTGGGAGGAAACCTCTCTGATCCCGTCTCTGATGATTGCCTTCATTGGTATGCTGCTGAGCACATTCCAGTGCTTGGGGATTCTTACACATGGAGAGGGCTCATGAAGTCTTGCTTAGGCAGTTTAGGTGAGAATACCATGCAGGGTCCAGGCTGAAACTCTGCTGTAGCTTCTAGACTTGATAGACTCATGGTCATCGTGCTGCCATCTGCATGTCTATGAATATGGGTGCTGTAATATATTCTGAGGTGTCAAAGGTAACTGAGCTGGCAAATGCTCACTTATCTTCTCTTAATTTGAGACCCATGTTGTTGTACCTTGGAAGGGTGGGAATGACAGACATTTCCCACTGCCCTTTAAGCAGACTTCCCATTCCTACATCTCAGCCAACCACAAACTCTAATGATGATGGCCTCTCTGACAGGGTAGGGCCTTCATCTGATTATCATCTAGTTCCCCCAAAGGGAAAGGTATAAATCAGACAACTGGAGCTCTGAAGAGTCCTAGTTCTCAGAGTCTTGATGCATCTGAAATACCTCATAATTCAGTCTAGCAGCCAATCCTTTTTATGGTATGTAAAGAAACAAGGGAGCATGTCTATGAAGAGTATGGTGCATGTGTGGCCACAGGCCATAGACAATAGGCATCAGTCTAATGTCAGTTCCTCTCTTGGATATAGTGAATATGATAGCATAATCTGTGCCATTCCTCCACTCCTTTCATGAAGCTGTAGATGCAGAAGCTGTGCATTGGTCTTGTTTTACTTTAGAAGGACATTCTAACTACCACTGTGATGTTTTGTGCTTTCCTGCATAACTGTTTGGCAAGAGAAGCTTTATCTGATTTTTGTTTTAATTTTTATTTCTTATTTTGTACTGTTTGGTGGTAGAATGGGATAGATTGTACGGAAACAAACTCTAGCCCTTCCAAGTGGCTTATCTTGTTATAACTTGATATATATTTTAGGCAGGGACACAGTAGACCTTATGTAAAACCATCAGGTGTTTTTGTGCTTGGAAGGAGAAGTTTTCTTTGATTTCTGTATTTTTGTCTTAATTTTTACTACTGGTAGAAAAAGATAGATTTTAGGTGGGCACACACTGGCCTTCCCAAGGAGGTCTGTCTAATAATAACTTGCGCTATAGTTGCAAGTGCTTGTGGGTGACTGCATTGCTCACTACAAAGTTCTTACTGGAGCGTTGTGTTTTACATGTTGTTTTAAATATACAGCTGTGTAAAGTATGAAATTAAGTTGTTTAAACGTTGTCTGTGGCTATTTTAATGCAGTTTAATGCAACAGTATCAGTACAAGGAATTACTGGTAATATTAATACTGTCACTTTTCTTTCCTTTAAAATGATTTTCTTCATCTGTTTGTCATTGAGAATGGACTTGTTAATGAGTGTACCATCAGTGTTTTACTTAAGCTAGTATCTTGTCCAATGTAGTAAATGCTATGTATATAAAAAGGTAACACTTGATAACATTGGAATCTTGTGTTTCTCATGTCAAAATCTAGATGATTTGCATTCTATTATTGATAGTAAATGTAGACTTGCAGAGGATACTTGTATTTGTGCCATTGGTACCACTTGTGAAAGTGCTGTTTCATACATTATTCTCTTGGCTGATGAAATAAATGGCACTTAAAGAAGCGCAAACACAATGCATTTAGGAAAGGAAGCATCCACTGCTAGAAAAGATCTGATATGTTACTACTAATGACACATCAGTAATTCAGAATACACGGTGGTGCAGCAGTTAGCTTTGTTGCCTCACAGCAAGAGGTTCTCCCGTTCGATTCTTGGCTGGAGCACCTTCTGTTTGGAATCTGCATGTCCTCCCCACGGTCGAGTGATGCTAAAGACATGCAGGTAGGTGTGAGCGTGAATGGGCATCCCTTCTTTGAAGGTTGGGCATCGGGCTGGCAACTCAGCACCGTAAAAATCCACTGCCAATCATGAGCGGACCGGAGTTCCGCTGTGGTGACCCCTAACTGGGAAAAGCCGAAAGACTTTAGTAATTCAGAATACAAATTTACAGCAGTCTGGGAATTCATATCATGTATGATAAAATAAAAAAAAAATGAAAGAAAGGAAAAAAGGTCACAACAAGTAATTAGGAAGAAACAAATTGAGTAATATGCATATGAAGGTAAGCAAAAGATCTTATGTCATTTTCATTCATTCCTCAACCAAAGGGTTTGGATCCAATCCTTGGATCTGACTTGGTCACTTTCTAAAGATTCTAGGATCCGAATCTAGAACTCCTCCCCCACCCACAATGCCCCTGACCACTACAACACGTCAGATCTTGTTTACCACTCTTCAAGATGGCTGGGATTGCAATTTCTCGAGCTTCTTTGGGGTTTGAGTGTGTTATTATAGCTTGAATATTTAATGTTTTTCTCTGATATTTTTTCTTTATATGTGTATGTATATGTGTATATATATATATATATATATATATATATATATATATATATATATATATACATATATATACATACACACACACACACACACACACCCATTATTACCTTTTTGATATTTCTTTTAATTTCTCGTTGGTAGTTTCTTCTCTTTCCACATATCTGTTGGTATATCTCCAAACTACCATTGCTGGTAGTTTTTCTTTCTTTCTTTCTTTTTCCTTATAAAAGATTTGTTTAATTCGTACCTTATTTCTTCCATTTTTTTTCCAGTATGACAGATAAACCAACTGGATTTTAAAAAAATGCGCTTCATATGGGCATAAGATTCCTAATTCTGATTCCCCATGTGCTATTTGTGCAGTCTTCAATCAAAGGGCTGTTAGCGATTGGAGAACATACTTATTTTAAAAGGTCTCCTCCCTGCTTCAGCCTCCTCCACAGGTATTTCTTCATGGGCTCAAACCTCCACTAAAAATACAAGGAGCCCAGGGAGCACTGCAGGCGCTGTCCTGCCCAGACTCCTCCACAGACTTCATCTTCAGAACCTTCCAAAAAAGTTTCAAAACTGTCTGATTCAAAGGCTTTGGATCAGAAGCAGTCTACTACTGTGTCTCCTCAGATCTGTGTTGCAAGATTCTCCCCAGAACTGGTGTCCCCAAGGTTAAGGTCACCCTTTTTACAGGAATGCCCCAGAAAGTCCTCTAGGCCACCCTCCACATACTCTTCCATTAGGTCCTTTCGTAGTCTTTCTGAAGGGGAGGTGGATAAGGTGATGAGGAAATTCCTCAGGACACAGATCCAGATGGGGATTTTGCCAGCTCCACCCCCCACCAGATCTGTGAGCTGCCAACCTGCTTTTCTTCCCGTTGTTACTCCTTCTCCAATCCAGCCATTTGTTTCGGATCCCATGGATCCTAAGGCCCTAGGAGTTGACATGTCAGATCCAACAGTTCTTCCTACTTCAACTCCAACTACCTCCCTGATCTGATTGGCTCAACTCTGTTGGAACTGAAACATTGGCATTGGGTCTGAGAGGTTGACTTAAACTCTGAAATTTTAGGAGCCGTTGCTTCCTCTTGGAGCCTTGGTGCTTGATAGTTCGGCTCCGACTCCTCCCTTGGAGCGGGAGAATCGGGGTTTGTCTTCTTCCAGAGTCTTGGCTCAGGAGGGATGGTCCTTGGTCTCTCTGGGTCCCTCTGCCTTCACAATGATGGAGAGGGTCTTCTCTCAGCCAAGAGTAGTGCCGACCCCCCCCCCCATCTTCAGATTCATTCCCTGCTCCTTCTCTGGATTCTGTGTCTGAGCCTTTACATCCTCCACCTTAGGGACAGCCAGCCCTGAAGAGCTTTTAAACAGTTCCACCTATGGCGCTCCCAGTTTCTTCCAGTACCTACCTGGAACATCCCTCTGTAGAGGTTCCTTGTAAGAGAATGTGCAAGAGGAGGTCAGGACCGGCCTTAGGCATAGGCGAACTAGGCGACCGCCTAGGGCGCCATAAAGCTGGCATCATAAAGGGCGCAATTTCGTTAACTTAACTTCTCTTTTCATCTGTAGTAGCGCCCGCCCTTTGTAGCATTGCACCCTCCCCCACATCCCTGACTACTGCTCCAATCCATCCACAGTTTATAATACAACGCAGCCCACACCCGCCTCTCATTCCTTTTTTCGTTGTGATAGAGGCGTAGCCATTGGCTATCGTTACTTCCTGTGTTCCTGATCTGTGGACTGGACGACATCGGTGTGGATTATCGGCGGACTGGTTCCCTCTACACCACGCGGGCTACCAACTGCGCTTTCCGCATTTTTTGTGCTGTAGTTGTGAGGTACTTTTTTTAACGCATAATGACATGGGTGCACTCGGGTACAAAAAAGAAAACAAAACTATTAACATTTTTCGTTATTTTTCTGAAGTTCTGAGTTACTTGGTCATCCTTTTCCTATGCTGTAAGTTAATTATTTTTGTGTATTTGTAGAATAAGGACTATTATGTTAATGGCATTAGTTATTAACTTTTGTATTAAGTCTTTGGATGGCTTGAATTTCATCAGTTTCACTGTTTTTCTTTCTGCATAATATCGAATGTTGCTTTTTCAGTTTTGATTGCTTTGCAGCGACTGTGTGTAGAGAGTTTGTATAATTTGTAGCATGTATATGGGAACAGTTTTTTCCTCAGTATGTTTACTTTTCATCTTTCTAGATCAACATTTTTGCAGTCAGGATTTTTTACTTTCTAGATTTGGGAATGTAAACATATATGTTGTTTTGTTGTATTAATAATGGATTTAATTTTATTGTTTATCTGGGAATATTACGTTTTTTTTTTCTTGTATGAAGTTGTGAAGTTACTTTTTTCTTTCTTACATTGACAAGAATCTGAAATGAGGTCCATGTTTTACTTTACATTTTCTTTTGCCTTTTCCAACTAAGTGCAGGTGTGAGTTGGTGGCTGCTTTAGCAGTACTAGGGTGTTTAGGGGGAATGGATATGTGTACATGTTTTGTGGGTTTGGAGTTTGGCATAATGGTTTACCTCACAAGATACATGGTTTGATTCTCACCTTTTGAAAGAGAAACTCCCTAGGCTTAAAATGTTTTGATGATAGGTGCTTTTCTGGATAGTTGTGCAAATCTAGTTTGTGTTCATACTGTAGATCAAGTAGAGTTCCTGGAAAAGGGGGGGGGATTACACACTAGTAAAACAGGCTCTGTTGTGTTATGTAGACAACCAGGGCAGGACATACTAGTACCCCCTGTACAGACAGATGCTGGTGGTCTAGTTGTGTGGTTTTCTGTGGGGAGTTATCCCTTCTCAGCTATTCACATTCCAGGATTACAAAGCACGTTACCAGCTTGTCTGACAGCCTCAGTTCCTGTCCTTTTCTGAAACTGAAAATATAAGAGACCTTCCTAGTAAAGATCTGGTAGTATGGCACTGTAAATATTTCCCAGTTTGCCATAAAGGAGAGTGAAGTTCTCTCCATGTTGCCCTCACTTCAGTATGGCAGGAGGCTGCTCATTTTGAAAGACTTCTCACTTAAGTATCAGGGAAAAATTGTGTCCCTCTTATGTGAATCTGCACCTGCTTGCCTTATTCAGAGTAGAAGTACCAAAGCCTATCTTTTTGTCTCCTCTAAGCTTTGGTGGTGAAGAAGGGTCGAATGTTAGGCTTTCAGCTCTCTGCATGGTGTAATACAAAGGAGTGCAATAGATTGAGTAACCGCTGATGCCACCTTTGTACTTAGTTGCTTTCTTGGACCCTTAGGTCCTGTCAGACTTTATATTGGAGGTCTTTAAAGTGACAGAACTTACCAGAAACGATACTACTACTTTCTGTTTGGTGTAGAGGTATCTCTTTTTCCAAATCCTTGAGATTATAACTAATTTTCAATTACTCAGAAATCTGTTGGACTTATTGAGGGGTAAAGTCTTGACTGCAACCCAGTTGACTCGGGTTGAATTAATTGCTCAGATGAACCAATGGAGTGACAGGGAAGGGATGGACATGTCCAACTTGGAGTGTGGGTAGCTACGGGGCATTCTCAGGTACGATTCCTGGCAAATTCTAGGGATGTTGAGTGAGATGGCAAAAGTTAGGACGGTAGGGTGATGGGCATAGCTGAGCTGCTGCGAAGGCAGGGCAAAACACCACATTATCCCCATTGCATGCCAGCCCCTGCAGTATTACCACAATGCCACAATAGGAATGGGGAGTGGAGGGTAGGGCATTTTTGAAATCCCTGCAACGGAATGTAGATTCTTGTAGGTGGCTTTTGTCTTTGTCTGCCCTTAAAGAAACTTTTTCCCAGGAACTTGAATTTCCTGATTGACGGGCTTATTTCTCCTCTCTCTGTTTTTAAAGCAGTTATCTCTACCCTTAAGATCTCAGAGCTTCAGCACATATTTGCCTAGAATCCTTTTTGGTCATTCACAAGGATTGTATTTCTCTTGGGATGCATCTTCCCTAACAAAATAGTTTCAAAACTTTCCCTAAACCACTCCATGTGCCTTTCTCTTTTCTTCCTAGTAACAGAATTCACAGGCAAAGTGGTGATTCTTTCTCCTTGGTGTACATTGCAGTTGAGATTTTACATGAACATGAATGAGTCCCTTTTTGCTGTGATAGAGGTCCTAGGTTTATCTAAGTAAACCTTACTTAGAGTGACTTCTTTTTCATTTGTCAATGGATAATCTTCACCTCTTGGGCAGTATTGGCAAAGGTCACTACTTTCGTGATGTGGTTGTTTTCAGTGCATTTGTTATGAGTGCAAATGTGTGTGCAAGGCAACTAACTCATTGGATGAATCGGTGTCTTGATTCTCATCTGCTTCTCTTGACTCTATGGGCAGGCTGAGAGCGGTGTTCTTTTTAATTCGTCGTTTGTGCAAGTTGCAACTTAAGGTAATTTTATTATGAGGAAAATTCCAAAAATACAAACTGAACCAAAAAACTTACAACTGACTGCAGGTTAATGGCTGGTTCTGTACCTATAAGTAAAACATTAGATAAAGGATGAAGAGTGACTTTAGTTAGCTACAAATACACATTAACCTGCAGTTTAGTTGTAAGTTTTATTATTGTCCGAAACAATAATCTCTCCTTACAGGCTTGTACACTAATCTGTTGCAGTCGCCCATTATCAAGTGGAAGACAAATATCTGCAGGGTTCATGCAGTTGGTATCGGAGCTTTTATTTTCTAGTTCTTTTATCCCAACAACTGTACCTCGTGCGATTTGCCAGAATACAAAAGAACTAAAAAATAAAGGATCACGGTCACCAACTGCCTACAGATGCTTTAATTGCTACCTTCGGTCAGGAAAGTCTGCTCCTTGTACATTTATGGGGGCTTGTCTCAGGAAGTAAGTTGCCAGTACATATGCTTCTATTTGTGTTGTTTCCTTGGAAGAAAAATAAATGACAGAGCAGGGCACATTTTATTCATAAATTCCCAGAATATCCTAAAGAGGAGCACAAGTCTGTAATTTCCTTGATATTTTTTGGCAGCGTAGTAGCTCTTAACAGTTTATCTGAGGACTTAAGGACAAAGCAAACAATTTGGGGAAAGAATTTCAAGTTAGAAATACTACTGTTAAACTAGAAAGTTGATATAAAAAGATATGTGACTTGGCACATATTTTCTGAAGTAAAAAGTCTGTAACTGTCATATTTACAACAATTTTAATTAAAAATACAGCTGCACTATGTAGCCATACATATTTGTGATATTTCTTATTGTCACAAATGTACTTATTGCATAGCTACTCAGTATACTTTCTGTGAACTGTTAGGGTCGTGAGGATGTCTGGATTTGTTTTTGCCTCTGGCTCTTGGTGTAAGCTGCTGTTAACTAGGGGGGGGTTGCTAGCTATTGTACTGGATTCTTTGATCTGGTGTTGTGAGAATGTCTGCTTTTTTACCATTTATTTCTCTCTGGGTCTAAGTATAAGCTGCTATAAACCAGGAAGAGGGGGAGGTTGCTAAGCACTTTGTTAGGGTGGTGAGAATGTAGACTATTTGTCTCTGGCTGTAAGTGTAATGCATCTGGAGTGACTGAATTTGCAAAAAAGATGTAGAGAGGCTGAATCCAAGCAGTCTGTTCAGAACGGATGCACAACATGGCATTTTTGTGTTGGTTGCTGTATTGCATGTATAGGTAAAATGCAGGTTTGTTGCAAAACTAGTTTATTTGTAAGGAAATACTACTAGCCCTTGTCATTGTCATTGAATATTGCCAGCTTGCATTCTCAGTGGTGTAATTGTACTGAAGTGGAAGAGGTGTGACTGAGTTTTGGTGGGCATAGTTTAAACTGGCCAAATTAAGTAGCAATGTAACAAGGAGACCAATCCCACAGTGCCTTTAGTGACTGCATCACACTATTGCCATTTTGTAATATGCCTGTATTTGGTGTGTATAGATTTCCAAAGAATATCCAGATTTGTGCCTCTTTTTTGTCCATTTTTCATCAAATTGTGTTTTTTGGCAAATTATTGGTAAATCATTAAAGACTGAAGTTAGGAAATGCTAGACATTTGAGTTTCAGAATTCATATCCTTTGGAAAATTCATGTTAATGTAAAACCTGTTACTTTATCAGCTTTCTAAGTTTGTAACAGCAATATTTAAACATTGCCCTGTTTTTGGGGGCCTTTGTCCCTCTTTTTACGACTTTGTCAAGATTTCTTGCTCTAAGACATTTGGCCAGTGTATGAATGTTGGAGAAAATCTTTGATGGAAAGAAATGCTAAGTTTTCCTTTCCTATCTGTTACAATTGCAGCAGTTGCATAATGATGTAGAAACTTCTAAAAAGGCAGTGGTCTACAAATACCTGTTGTGTAGTGGGCTTTTGGTTTCAAGAAGTCATTGCCATTCTTTTTATTGCTAGTTTTGGTCTAGAAATAAATGTTATATAGTGGGCGGTTTCATGAGGTCATCACCATTCCTTGCATTGCTAGTTTTAAATTACTCATTCTATGCTGTGAAGTCAGTTTATAAATCATGTGCAATGAAACAGCTTTCTTTCTGAAGCAGTGACGCATATTAGCAAGAATAGTGTTTATGTAGTTTGGTAACTGCTTATGTCATACAAATGAAAACTAAGCATGATAGACATTATTAGTTATGCATTATAATGAAATGCCACAGTCTGTCTCTGGAATAATCAAATAAGTAGGTCTGGAGTGGTAATGGCATGCGTGCACCACACGTGTATTTTTTATGCCCAACTGATTTAAACCTATTAAATAATAGCCCATTGTTATAACATGTAGCATTTTCTATTGTGTTACCTTCCATTATATTACTGTTGTATCAGTTTGTACCATTGATGTCATAGTCTATGTGACAATTATATTGTACTTTGGTAGCAATTTTAGCTGTTTTATATTTGTCTATAGTGTGATATTCCTTGCTGTTAAAATAGCTTTCCATTTTTAGTTTTAATTTTGTGTTGTGTGATAACTGAGAATTGTAATCATATGTTTGCCATTTCCTACTCCCGTGTGGCTTAACTGGGCACTCAGTTATATTATGCAAGAATAGCCATGTGACGATTTTGGTTCTATTTTAAGAATAGGGGAGCTGGCTCCCTGGTTTTTAGATTGTAGTTGAATATAGCGCTTGCCTCCACATATATACTTTTGGGGGCAAAGGAACTGAAGTTGAATTATTTATTAACATTATGTATACTTAACAAGCACTGGAGGCACTAAGTCAGTTTTTAAATTTTGTAAATCTGATTGCATGGTTTAAACCAGTGTAGCTGTTACATTTCATTGTGTTGCATGATACAGTACTTGGGCCAGTGTGGTAGTTAAGAATTGTCTTTCCAGTGGCACAAGTTAAAAGGTAATCTTATGTCAAATTGTAACTGAGATACATGATAAATAGGGCTGAGTCCTAAGTATAAAGAAATATATTTTAATCACATTGATCAGTTTAGATGGACTTTAGTATGCTGCAAGGAAGTGTTCCACCTTTGCCACTTTGTTCCACATTGGCAGGTACAGTTGACAGCTATGGAGGGTTTTGTCTCTTATTCTTAGGAAAACAATTTCCATGGATTGCCTTTCTGCTGGAATACCATTGTATTGATTATTGAAGTGGTGTTCCAAACTAACCAGATATGCTGCTAAGTTTGGTAGAGGTGATGGACAGCTATCGGCATATGTAAAAGGTGAGCATACATATCCAAACTCTAAAAAACTGTTGTGCTCATCCATTAGTAAACCTCTTTGCTGTCCCTTATTCTCTCTGACAGAGAAGATTGCTGTCGATCTCGTGCATTGTAACACTATGTTTATGCTACATATTTCATTACGGTCAGTCAGTGCCCAGTGTCTGTTGTACATGCTGGTCAGTGATATGCTGGTGTGTAAGGCTTGCTCCCTTTGTTACACTATGACAAAGCATTCACTGATTTTTTAAGCCATTAAAAAAATTGAAAGAAATGACTGGAGTGGCTTTTGTGGGAGTGACCTACCTGTGGGCGTGGTTCAAATAGGGGTGTTCCTTGAGAATGGCATGGGTGGGGCTTAAGGGGCACCAGAGCACTACTTCGCCTAGGGCGCCATTTCAGCTAAGGCCGGCCCTGGAGGAGGTACATGGATTCCCCACAGGAATCCCTCACAGAAGATACCGACTTTGATGATAGATCTCCACCAGAAGATTCTCATTTGGAGACATCCTAGAGATTGTTCACCAGAAAGGTGGTTGGTCTGCCCAAATCCCTTCCTAGGAGGAATCGGTGTTTTTGAAAGCCTTTGAGTCTGGCTTATAGGCATCATGTGTTGCACCCCCATGGATGAGCTTACAGATCTTGTCTCCTGCAGGGAGTCTAAGGAACAGGACTCCATGGAACCTATCCCGAAACAACCAGATAAAATACATAGTGCCCCTACAGATAGACAGCACTGGACAAAAGGAATTCCTGTAGATGTCATGGTTGTTACTGCAGCCATGAAGGAGTTTGTGGAATACAGCTCCACTGTCCGTCCCCCCTAACAGGGAGTCTAGGGCTTTGGACAGATTTGGGAAGTGGATCTATGCATCAGCAACTTTTGCATTGCGATTGCTGAATTACCTAGCACACTTCATGAGATTACAGAGGGATTTAATAAAGGAATTCTGCCACAGGGCTGGGACAAAAAAATCTCCTTGCGAATGGTCTCCCTACAGTCCATCTTGGACACATCCATGTGGTTAATCTTGCATGCCACAGAGGGTACCTCGACAGTGGCTGGTTCAGGCATAGCCATATGGAGACATGTGGTTATATGACTTTGCGGAACCTTTCAAAGCATCATTCATCAATGCTTCCTTTGATGGATCGTCATTGTTTGGCCCAACAGTGAAAGACTCTCTCCCGGAGTCAGCAGGTTGGGAAGACCTTGTCTGCCATAGGAGTTCGCTCTTCTACCCCACAGAGACCTTTTTCTAGGAATCAGCATGGTGGTAAGAAATGTGGTTCAAGAAATCTCAAGGTTCTTTCCAGGAGTTACATGGAGATTTTTCCTCCAGAGGCAGAAGGGGAAACGGTTATAAAAGTAGACACCACCCGCATGGCAGAGGGAGGCTCTGCAGACTCAAGGATCTCAAAATTCTTTCTCGGACAGGTCCTTCCAACTCTTCTGAAAGGTTGCTTGACTGTCTCTCTCTGGAGACAGTCAGGGGGCACCTGAACCTTGTACCAAGACACCTGGCTAGCCATCACAAATGATCTTTGGCTTCAAAGGATTATATCCAGAGGATACTTCATTCCCTTTTTACAGCTTACAGTGAAACCAAAGAAAATTCTCCCCAGTGTTCCAACCAATCAGAGGGAGTTAGCAGCTCAAGAAATTACAAAGTTGCTAGGGAAAAGAGTCATCCAGAAGATCCCACCAGACCAAACAGGATCCAGAACTTACTCAAGGTTCTTTTTAGTGCCAAATAAGACAGTGAAACTAAGGCCAATCGTGGACCTAACTTATGTGAACCAATTCGTAAAAAACTCCAAATTCCAGATGGTCATGGTCTAGTCCATTCTACCTCTTCTGCAGAAGGATGACTGGGGAGTGCTCAGTTGAACTTCAAGATGCATACTATCACATCCGAATGAACAGACGCTCTCTAAGGTATCTCTTCTTCCAGCTGCGAGCCATTCATTACCAGTTCAGAGTCCTGCCATTTAATCTCACCACAGCCCCCAGGGTGTTCACCAAATGCATTGCAGTGGTAGCAACTCACTTGAGATTGCTTGGATTGAGAGCGTTTCCCTGTTTGGATGACTGGCTTCTGACCGCACCAACCAGGCATCTACTAGCAAAAGTCAGAGATTATCTGCTCCACCTAGCACCTGCACTGGAATCACCATCAACATGCACAAATCTCATCTGCAACCAGTCCAAGTGATAGATTTCATAGGAGCCAGCTAGGAACACAGTCAGTTGTCTAGCCTTCCTGCCTCAGAACAGAATTCTTACATTGAAAACACAGATCAAGCAGGTCCTTGCCATTCCAATGCCTCCAGTAATATTGATGCTGAAAGCATTGGGTTAGATGGCTACCACTGTAACTTTGATTCCCACAGCTTGCTTACACATGAGAATTCTCCAATGGACTGTAGCAGTGCAGTGGTGCTTTCATTGCTATCCCTTGAGTCATCCCATAAAATTGTCTTGAGTGCGCAGAAATTCTCTTCTTTGGTGGGTCCAGTCTGAAGAAATCGAGTGAGGGAATCCGTTTATCCTTCCTCTCTCCCCCAGCACCACATTGACCACAGGCACCTCCCAGTTGGGGTGGAGGGAATTTCTTGGGATGCGTGGTCCAAGGCACATGGTTGTTACAAGAAACCAATTTGCATATTAGTGTCCTAGAGATGAGAGTAGTGCTTCTAGTGTTGCAGGCCTTTCAGAGCTTTCTCCCTCTAGGGACTATTGCAGTACAAACAGCATGTAATTTGTCTGTTACATCAACAAACAGGGAGGAAGCAGATGTTACCCCCTTTGTTGAGAAGCAACAAGGGTTTGGCAATGAGCAATTTCTTTCAACTGCTTCCTAGTAGTAACACACATACCAGGGAAGTCCAACACTCTAGAAGCAGGTTCAGCAGGACCATCCTCATTCTTCATGAGTGGTCTCTCAAACAATCGGTGGCAAACATAATCTTCCACAAATCCGGTTAACCTTGCTGCAACCTATTTGCATCTCCTTCCAACAACAAATACAGCAGTTTATTTGCCCTCATTCATCCTCAAGGACAGTCACTGAGAGATGCCCTAGTTCATGTTTGGCCCTTCGGTCTCCTTTACACTTATCCTTACTTACCTCTCATCTCCAAATTTCTTCAGAAATCACAAAGGTTGAAGAGCAGAATTATCCTTATTGCTACCTTTTATCCTCCATAGCTATGGTTTCTCTTTCTTTGGTCTGACTTAATACATCCTCCTTGGACTCTGGATCCCAGTCCAGACCTTCTATCTCATACATCAGGACAGATTCACACAGATCTTGTGGGCCTCAAACTAATTGCATAGTTTCTCCAATTCTGATGAAGGCTAGACATTCCAGCCTTTCCTGTCCAGTTCAAAAAATGTTGGTATCTTCCCATAAAGCCTCTACTGGGAAAATCTACAAGAGTAAATGGAAAAGATTCACTATTTGGGCTCATCAGAAACAGACCCCTTCATTGCTCCAGTCCCAGCAGTACTTGACTTCCTTCCCTTAATTTTTCCAGGATGGAGCATGTTTCTGTACAATTAAAGTTCAATTGGCAGCCATCAACTACCATATAGAGGATAATGCTTCCTCTTTAGCATCATCTAAATTGCATAAAGCATTTCTTAGGGGTACTTTCTTAATTAGACCTCCAAAAAGGACCCCACTACACCTTGGGATCTCACCGTGGTTTTACATGTCTTAATACATTCCAGGTTGGCAACACTGTTCAGGCTGTGGAAGTACAAAGATAGCTAGTGAGCAAAACTGGTGTTTTGTAACAATCAAAAGAGCAGACATGACAATTACAAACTGACAATTCTTCAGATTAGGTCAGGAATTGTATATCAGTAGTTAAATATTCAGTTATTATAGGAACTCATTCTCACATTTGCAGAGAGGATAACTAACACTAAATTAAAACTAAATAGTGTAATGTATGCCAGGAACAAAATATAGGATGTGAGTAAGGCCTTTGGATGCTTAAACATAAGGAAGTATGAAGTTATTTTTATTCATGTTGGTACAAATTATTCTTTAAAAAGTATCGATAGTATTGAACTAACACCCATAAATAAAATTGTTTGTACATATGATATGGCCTGTTTTTTACAGATCACATAATAGAATTGAAAATACAGTGTGACTGAAAACATTTTTTGGTAAGCACTTAGGCTAGGATTCAGAGAAATCCACTGCAGCTGTGTACACTGCCTAGTGTAGTTAGGTCCAGTGTACATGACTGAACAAAAACTGAGTCAGAAACCGCTTTAGCTGCAATGAAAAAGATCTTATCCGCTAACTGGCATGCCTTGGAATCACCTGTAGTTACTGCCACTGCAAAAAAAAAAAATGCTTTTCAGCAGTAATTACCACTGCTGGTCCATGTATCACATTGGCAAAAAAAAACTCCCCATTCACTCTACCACGCTGAAGAAGACGTGTGCACACACACACACACACACACACACACACACACACACACACACACACACACACACACACACACACACACACACACACACACACATCCATTTAACATCACCCCTGCACTTACTATTCACAATTCTTTACAGTGCCTTCCTATTAACACCCTCAAGAACCTGTTTGGCATGTCTCAAATCAGTGTCTTTCTGATTACCGTCACTCTAAGTTCTATCCTACCAGACCAGTTATTACCATCATTTCATTATTTTATCCCTTCTAATAAAGCAGTCCCTGTAGGAAAAACATTCTTTTAGTCTATAAGTTCTGTAGCCATAATTTTCTGCTGTTGCTCAACATCAAACTGACTCTTGCTGTACTTTAAAACTTCCTCTTCTACTGCTTCTACTCACCTATACTTAAAACTAACCACTTTTTTCCACTCCTATCCAGTGGCACTATAAACCTGACAAATTACTATCATCTCTTATCATATTTTTCAAAAACTGTTAAAGACCATACCTGCCACTATGCATGTTGACTGAATTTTTTTTTACTGTTCTCCATAAATTATTGTTTAAATTTTAATTACTTACAGACCAACTTGTCTTTGAAATATTGTTCCTCATGTAAACTTTTGATGTGATGTCAGTCTCACTTTTATTCTCACTGATGGGGTTGGATTCAATCCATCAGATCCATCCAGGCCATTTCAAAAGCTTGAGGTCTTCAGCAAAGCCCTCTTTACCCATAATGCAACCCTTTAGCTTCCTCAGATGTCATTTGATGCTGTGCGAAAGAGGTTTTGCTAGCAAGCTGTGGGCTGTCTGGTTCTGTTTTTTTTTCTGATAGTATCTCTCATATTTTCTTATCGTTAACTTAGTTTTTCTATTTAAATAGTATTATATATCTTTATCCTCTCATTTCTTCTTTAGAGTAAGTGTTAGGCAGTTTACTTCTTTTGCTTTTTGTTAGTGTCCGTTTAATGTTAGAGGACGTCTAACTAACGTCCGTTTAAGTTGGAGGACGTTTCCCCTGATTTTCCTCTGTTTCACCTTTGCTTAACAATCTAATTTAGTTAGAGGACGATTAAAAAAAAGAGCTTTTCTTTCTCTTTTCTTCTAGGTGTCTTTCTCACATTCTTGTTATAAGATGTCTCAGAAATGAGAAGGGAAGCCTCTTGGCTTTAAAAAGTGTGAAAAATGCAGAAAAATTATCCTTTGTGTGTATTGCCTAGGGCCTCTTCACCTGGAAGTGTCATGCTCCTGCTGCCATTAATTTAACCAGAGAGTGCTGATGGAGCGGAAGAATAAACTCATCCTGAAAGGGTTAAT
Source organism: Protopterus annectens (assembly GCF_019279795.1). Classification (NCBI taxonomy): domain Eukaryota; kingdom Metazoa; phylum Chordata; order Ceratodontiformes; family Protopteridae; genus Protopterus; species Protopterus annectens. The sequence goes on from NC_056739.1 coordinate 1,621,047,754, forward strand.
AAAAAGTCCCTTTTCTGAGGCTGAATCCCTGGAATTGTCTTCTAAATGTGACAAGTCTTGTAAAAGTCCCAAAACTGCCCTTGTTTGGCGCCGAAATCCTCCTTTGAACTGAGGAAAAAAGCTACTAGACTGCTGGCTCCAACGGAACCTATGGAGCAGACAGCTGATCTTGGATCTAAGGCTTCACTGAAACAGTTGGAACCCTCAGCTCCGAATTCAGGTATCTGTGCCAATTGCCTTCTTTGGAACCAGTCCCGTCTCGACTCCCATCACCATTTTTGACCAGATCTAGATCACCTACCCTTTCTACTCAGTCCACCGGGAGTCTATCCAATGAAGATGTGGATAGGGTAGTGCAGAGGCTGCTAAAGACACTGGCATTGGCCAAATTATTATTGGATTCAAGTCCAAAGGAATCGGATCAGACACAGTCTTTTCTTCAGTACCTTCCTTCTGTCTTCTGCTCAGGAGGTTCCATCGGCACCAACAACCTGCTTGTCGGATCTGGGGAGCTCTTCAAAGCAGAGGCAGATGGCCTTTGAAGCTATGAGGAGGGTTCTTACTGTTTCCCAGTCTGAGACACAATCTCCCTTGGATCTTGCTCCCAGTTTTGTGCAGATGTCTTTCCCTCTTCACATACCCTCCACACAAGACCACAGAGACCCCACACCTCAAGATGTCCAGCAGGTGACTCTCCCCTGTTTTGAAACCTCCCCAGAGTATCCCACTGAGGAGGTCCCTCAGAAGAGGACGTGCAAGAGGAAACATTTCGACTTCCTGGAGGAGTCTATGACTTCTGATACCGACCTTGATGAAGCAGAAGGGTCCCCATGGTCACCTCCTGAAGATGTCTCCTTTGGAGACATCCTGGAAATTTTAAAGCAGAAAGGTTACTGGCGGTCCACCTCCCCTTCACTCTTCAACTTCTTGGGTGACCCCTCCTTCCAATGAGCTTATTGAGTTAATCTCTTGGAAAGCTTGGGAGACTTCAGACTCCACAGAGCCTACACCTAGAAGGCCAAACAAATACATTACATTCCCTAAGGATAAGACTTTTTTGACAAATGATGTACTAGTTGATGCCATGGTTGCGGTGGCATCCACTAAAAAGGAGTTATCTGAGACCAGGTCCTCTATCCATCCTCTGAATAAGGATTCCAGATCCATGGATAGGTATGGGATGCTGGTCTTTTCTTCAGTGACCTTTGCCTTACAATCACTGACCTACCTTACCCACTTCATAAAATTGCAGAGGGACCTGTTAAAGGAACTGTCAGACTCCCTCCAGAAAGCTGTAGCTGACCTTGCGGCAGATAGTCAATGCTCAGCTCACCACCCTAAATTCAGTGGTCAACTCATCCATGAGGTTCATATCGTATGCAGCAGATGGAATGAGCAGGTTGGCTGGTTCAGGCATCTCTCTCAGGAGGCAGGCCTGAATGTGCCTTTGCAATTTCGTGGAGCCCTTCAAGTCTTCCTTCGTTAACACCCCTTTTGATGGCTCTTCTATTTTTGTGCCCAAGGTTAAAGAGACACTTACCAGGTGTGAACAGGAAAATGTGGTTCAGAAAGTTACAAAGGTCTTTCCAGGACACACAAGGTAAAAGTTCACCTAGAGGCAAAGGGGGAACAATAATGGAAGATGCCACCCTCGCTGCAGGGAAGACCTACAGAATCAGGGCTGCAGAGAATCCTTTGGTAGACCCTTCCAGTGCTGCAGAAGTGCCCGATTACTTGCCTCTGGAGGCAGTTGGGGGTCGATTGTCCCTGCACAGAGAAACCTGGCAAAAGTTAACACTTGACAAATAGGCGCAGGACATAATATCCAGAGGCTATATCATTCCCTTCTCCTACCCCACTCCCGTAAACCAGTCAGTTCCTTACATTCACCCAGTCAGAAGGAACAAGCAACATTGGAAATCCAAAATTTGCTAAGAAAAAGAGTCATACAAGTCATCCCCGCAGACCAGAGAGGATCCAGAACTAACTCAAGATTCTTTTTAGTTCTAAAGAAAACCGAGGACTAGAGACCCATTTTGGACCTCAGCAATCTGAATAAATCTGTAAAAAAGACCAAGTTCTGGATGGTGACACTGCAGTCGGTACTTCCATTCCTGGAAAAAGACTATTGGGTGTGCTCTATGGACCTTCAGGATGCATACTACCACATTCAGATGGAAAGGCAATCCACACTGGTAGCAAGACTTCCGCAAGACAGAGTAGACGATTATGTAAGATTGTAAATCAGGAATAAGCGAGCCTCCACAAAACTGTTTTTTCAGGTGCTGGGGAAAATGGCTGCATCAGTCGTATTCATTCCCCAGCTTGTCTTCATATGAGAATACTTCAGTGGTTACTTTCTGCACAATGGTCAATCCTGGAAATTCCAGTTCACACAAAATCATGATAACCAACTCTGCAAAAAGGATCTCCAATTGTGGGTTCACTCTCCTTTAGTATCTGAAGGCCATCTCTTCATCTCCCCTCCAGGCCACGGTGACCGTGGACGCTTCCCAGATAGGAGGGGGGGCATTATCTAGGGAAGACGGTTCAAGATATCAGGCAGGAACAAGAAGTTAATTTGCACATAAACACACTGGAGATGAGGGCAGTGCATTTAGTATTGCAAGCATTACAAGACACTCTCCCTCTAGAAACGATAGCAGTCCAGTCAGACAGCATGTCTGTAGTCTGGTACATAAACAAACAGAGGGGACCCAGACATTACTGTCTTTGTCAAGAAGCTCTGATGGTCTAGCAATGGACAGTGGCTTCCAACCACTTTCTGATAGCAACACACATCCCAGGGAAATTCAACATGATTGCAGACAAATTGAGCAGGGCCATTTTATGGCCTCACGAGTGGTCCCCTCAGTCAGAAGGTTACAGAAGAGATCTTATGGAAATGGGGCCAGCCTTGCTGCAATCTCTTTGCATCGCCCACCAGTGCCAAATGCAATAACTACTTTGCCCTGATCTCTCCCACGGCGGTGTCACCAAGGGATGCACTTGTTCACGATTGGCCTCCGAGACTTCTTTATGGCTTTCCTCCAATCCCACTAATTCTCAAGTTTTTTGCAGAAAGCATGTTTGTTGGAGACAACAATAATCCTCATTGCCCTCTATTGGCCTCGTGAAATCTGGTTTCCCTTTCTTCAGCCTCACCTTTGGGATGAACCATGGATCCTGGACCCTGGACCCTGCTCTGGATCTTCTGACTCACCTGTCAGGAATGGTTCATCCCAACCTGGACAATCTCAAACTAACAGCTTGACT
>NC_056739.1:1621056029-1621178457 GCF_019279795.1 Protopterus annectens
GCTGCTGGGACTCCTACTGCTCCAGTCTGTTCCTGGTTCCTGGTATCCTGTTGACTGCATTCCATTTCTGGGCATGGCTACAAAATCTGACTCCATGGAGACTCAGCCTACAAAGGCCAAATATACTTCAATGCTCTCTCCTGCAAAACATTCAGGTTCAAAAGACTGAAATCATCTAGACAACCTACAGAAACTATTAATGTAAGTAATAAAGATTTAAAGCTCAAATTTCCTTTTAGAAGAACTAAAAATAGCATTAAAACCAATCCAAAGTGCTATACAAAACTTTTCAGAACAGTTTGCAGACTTTAGTAAATCTTTAAAGCAAATAAACGATAGTATTGTTACTATTGAAAATAAAATCTTAGCTTTGGAAGTTAAAACAGACTTATTGGAAAGTGACTTTAAATCTAGAGATAAAACTATTTCAGATTTACAAGCTAAAATATTGGATCTGGAAGCCAGGAGTCAAGAAATAACATCATTATTCGTGGTTTACCTGAATCTTATGACAATAAAACTTGTTATCTGTGACTAAAAATATCTTTGAAACACTGTTAAATTGTGAAGCTTCTTCAAAATCTATAATTGTAGAGAGAGCACACAGAGCACTGCGTACAAAGCAAGATTCTTCTACACCAAGGTTAATTTATACTAAGTTACTAAACTTTCAAGACACTTTCCAGATCCTAGAAACTGCTAAAACAAAGAAACAATTCATATGGAAGTCTCACAAACTATCATTTTCCCAAGATCTTCCTGCACAGATCAAATTAAATAGACAAAACTAGCCCCTATTGTGCTGACTTGATAAAGAGGGATTAGATTTCGAATGGCTTATCCTAATACCTTGTCTTTCACAGCTAATGACAAAAGATTTGTATGTTCAGATCCTAAAGATGCAAAAGACATTTTTCTTAAAACATTTAAAAAGCTTCCTGACACTGTATCTTAATATTTTACTGTTAAAGAACTACAATAAGGTTTGATTTTTTCATTTCTTTACTCTGACAGTATTTGTGTTACATGATTTGTAATTCTGGTGTGACATAATTATATTAGCTAAGAACTTGTCATGTAATTTACACATGATAGATTTGGTGTGACAGTGTGCAGTGACAGGATATATGCTTGTTAGATTTGTGTGGATTAATAGAAGCATTTAAATTGCTGTATTTACTTTTCTCTTTCTCTCACATATGCTTGCTGTGTAAATAGATAATATGTTAATTTTACTACAAGCTTTTGAGTTACAGCCTTCTGTGTAAGCTAAATGATTTTGGAGGGAAAAACATTCCATCTCAACATTCTAGCAAGAATCTTCCCTCAGAGTTCCAGCTGATGCTCTGCATGAACATGCACACTACAGTCTCTCTGAGATAGATGGTGATGTCATCATTTGTGAGGAAAGAAGGACAGTTTCAAATACACAAGTCTGCTTGTTTTCAACAAGTATTCAATAGCACTAACTTTTAATAGATCTGGCTATTATTTAAAGTGTTTTCTCTTCATAAATGAAGGTTGCTTTTTAAATTTAAACAGATTCATGTCACATAATATATTCAGTGACTTTTAGTGTGTCTGCATGACTTCAAAGCAAGCTGCTACTTTCATAAAGCAGAGTGAAAATGTTTCTGGAAACAAATGAACAGGTTAGTTTTATATATTAAAATTCTAAAGGATGTGTAAAGAAATGAACATATTTTCCTATTCAGAATATTTTTTTCATACAATATTTTATATTATACTGAAGTGTTTAATTTGACAAATGTTACAAAGTATACCTGTTCATATGAAAGTTTCATGTTCTTTCTATTTTCTGCTCTCTCTCTTCTCAGAGGCTGGATGTGATATTTATGATTAGTAGTTTATGTTTAAGAAAGCCTTTACTTATTTGAAAGGTTTGAAATAACTATCTTTAATATGATTAGCTGAATCTACCTGTATATATTTAAGCCCTTAGATTTACTGCATTTAGCTTGCTTGTTTCTGTTTTATTTGGATGTTCAAAATGTTTACTTTAAAAGCCTTGTCTTTTCATGCTGTTTTGCTATGTTACATCTATAGCTTAGAAGAATAGTATGGCTACATAACCTAACAGAGTCATTAGTAAAATGTTCAAAAAGTAGATTTAAAATTATATGTATGCACATTGTTGTACATTCAGTTCAATATATATGATGCTGTTTAAGTTACTATTTAATAATACAATTATACGTTATTCATGTATATTAACTAGTGTTAAAACCTTACAGCTTATATTTCATTTTGAATAGCTCCTGTACTACTATTATCTAGTTAATAGATGCATCTCCAGACTGAATTGTTTTTTATTTTGAGATATGGTTGCTTGGTAGTTGTTTTTTGCTTTATTTGAACTATAACTAAATACTTATTCTACAGGTATTAGTGCTTTTATCATACTAATGGTCATGTTGATTAATGAAATTATCACTAAAATACTAAAGAAGGTTCAGTAGATAGTGCATGACTATTATCTTTAGTTCAGTAATGCTATGCTTATTTACTTATATTATAATGTTACCAGTTGGTTTTGTTATACTTATATATGTTATCTTACATATCTTTCAGTTTTAATTGTATTACTTCTTATGATAGAGTGTTCTAGTTAAGCAGAGTGTGATTTATTTATTATTTACTTGTTTCTCTTTCTCTTGAAATACTTGAGGAAATACAGTTAATCACTATAAATTTCAATTTAAGGATAGGAGCTTTAGATTAGTATTAGAAGTAGGGATTAAGCATGTTGGACGTCTTGAAATTAGTTAATTTTGTATATATTTTTAGTAGTATTACTCGGACTTTGTTATGTTAGGCTTCCTTTGAGTAATTTGTATTCTAACTTGAGGTTATTATTATCTATAATTACAATGTTTTTTTTATGTTCTTCTGCTCTTCCTTTATCACAGGGGGATTGGTGGGTAGGCACTAGGTTAGGATAAAGGTTATTATTATACATTTCATGGTTCTTAAAAACCTTTTTCTTTTTTTTCAACAAATGTTATTTGATGACTTGCTTGAATACTTAAAGACTGTTTTTCTTTTATTTTTTTTCTTCTTTTTAATGTTGTGTTGGATTTGCACCTTGAGTTCACTTTTATAGCATCAGTAATGATTATACTTGTAGAATATGCCTGTTGACATAATTTTAGATTCTTGGAATGTTAGAGGCATTCAAGATAAAGAAAAAAGTCACTATTATTTCATATGATCTTTTAAATCACAGGCTAACATTTGTTTTATTCAAGAGACCCATATTTCACGTATTGATTGGAATAAAGAGTTAAAAAAAAATGGATCAAAAGATTATAGCTTCAGGTGACTCATCTAACTCCAGAGGTGTAGCTATAATCATTAAACAAAAATTAATTGGGAATATTATTGATGAGAAATTTGATGATGAGGGGAGGTGGTGCTTATTTACAACTTCTATTGTTGGTTTGGACAAACCCTTATTAATTTTAAATCTATATGGCCCATGTAATTCACAACATTTGTTCATTTTAAAAATTTACAATATTCTTGCATCCTATAAGGATCATCATATTATAGTGGGTGGTGACTGGAATGCAGTTATAAACCCTGTAATTGATCATTCCCGCTCCACTGTCACCTATAATCTTCAATCTACTCTGGCTATAAATGATTTGATGACAGAATATAATTTAATAGATCCCCTCCAAGACTGTTAAAAGTATAAACAAGAATGATATATATACTTATTATTCTAAGTGCTATCATTCGTGGTCCAGATTAGACTTCTTTCTAATTTCAGATTATATTTCAAAATATATTGTGGACTTTACTACAGAACCCAGATTCTTTTCGGATCACTCAAGAATTTCACTAAAATTGAACATAAAACCCAATATCAAAAATAAAACTATGTTTAATAAGTGGACCTTAAATAATAACTTATTGTCAAATGAAGATATTTGCAAACAAGCTTCAGAAATCCTAAATGAAATGGTGAATAGTCTTGAATCATCTAACATTCCTTATGACATACAATGGGCTGCATGTAAAGCAAGATTAAGAGGTTTATTTATTAGTAAAGCTGCTTTTTCAAAAACAATACTTTAAGAAAGAGGAATTCTTAAAATCAAGAATTTCTTCGTTGGAAAATCATCTTAGTCTGAACTATGATGCTACTTTAGAAAAACAAATTTTGATTGTCAGAAAGATTTAATTCTGCTTCACCAAAATAACCTCTCCTTAGCTGAACAAAAACTACTTGCTTCATATTCAGAGTGGGCCCAGGTTCCATCTAAATTGTTAGCTTAGAATTATTAAAGTTAACTTCAGAAATCCAAATATTACATCTTTATCTTATAATAACAGATTATATAATACTGATGAAGAGATTATTCAACTTTTCACCTCTCTTTACACTGAGTTATATTCAGGTTCTTCTAATTCTGTTAAAGATAATCACTCAAAACTCTTTTTAGATTCTTTGCAGTTCCCTAAACTTAATGATAATCAGCAAAAACTACTTTCTACCCCTATATCGATACAAGAAATCTCAGATTCAATAGATAATCTTAAATTGGGTAAATCTCCGGGACCTGATGGTTTTACTCCAGAATTTTTCAAAACTTTCAAATTGGTAGTTCTTCCCTTTCTATTTAAAGTTTACAATCATATAAGAATTAATGATATATCAGATATTCATTGGAACACATCCAAAACCATTCTAATTCTAAAAAATAATAAAGATAAATCTGACCCAGTAAATTATAGACCCATTTCTTTAATTAACGTGGATATTAAGATTCTGTCATCTATTCTGGCTAACAGATTGAAACGGATTTTACCCTCAATTATCTCGTCAGATCAATCAGGTTTTATGTCTCAGAGACATGCTTGGAATAATACTCTATCTTTAGAAACTATACTTCATCTCATTAAGAAAAATCCAAACCCTATATATGCTTTGATTATAGATGCATCAAATGCCTTTGACAGAGTATGTTGGAACTTTCTATTTCAAACTATGTTATGTTTTAATATTCCTTATTCTTTATAAATTTTTAAAAGTTTTATACAAGAATAGGTTTACTAGACTATACATTAATGGTCAATTTTCTGTCTGATAAAGATCACTAAAGGAACAAGACAGGGTTGTCCATTGTCCCCTTTTCTTTTCAACATTTATTTAGAACCTTTGCTATTGTTTATCACTCAAAATACTTTTCATAACATCCCTAGAATTCTTAATACTAATATTCATTTCTCTGCTTTTATGGATGATTTAGTAATCTACTTTCAAACTCCATTATCTGATTACAGAAAAATAATGAATTCTATTGATTATTTTTCTTTGGTTTCCAACTATCTTTTAAATTCTACAAAACTCATATTTTTCCTTAAATCATTTAGCACACAAATCTTTTTTGTTTCCAGACGATCATTTTCAGTTTACTTATAATATAAAATACTTAGGAATCAATTTAGAACACAATAATAAATCTTCCTTTCAAAATAATATTAATAAATTATGGAACTCTATATTGTCTGATATGGACAGATGGAAGCATCTAAACCTTTCATTTCTTTCAAGGGTGGCCATTATTAAAATGAATATTCTGCCTAAATTTCTTTACCAATTCTCATCATCTGATCAGATAATTTCAAAAATTTCTTGAGTCTGTAAATAAAGCTTTGGCAAAATTCATATGGTTCCCTAAATCTGTTAGAATTTCTTATTCTAGATTGGCATTTTCGAAGGACAAGGGAGGTTTGGGTTTACCTAATCTTTATCTCTATTATTTGATTGTCTCATCCAATAAACTTCTTACTATCTCTAAATTCAATAACACTTCTTATCCAAATCAATCTTTATGGATAAAATTATGGTATAATTATGTCATTTCTAATAATTTAAATCCTGAAGCTATTCCCTTTATCTCTCTGGATAGTTTATTTATTAAAAATATATCTACAGTATTTAAACAAAAGATTAGAGATTTCCAAACCTTACTCAAAATGTGTAAACTAGAAAAGATCTCGCACCATGTTCAGCCAATTCATCTAAACCCAAATATATTATTGGACAATAAACTTTTGAACTTAACAAACTATCCTTTAATTAAAAATCTAAAAGTAGGAGATGTTTTGAAATATCTTGACTTGCCTTTATCTGACTGGCGTAAGTTATTGAAAGTAAACTGGAATTACTCACCAATTCTTACACAACTAAGAGCAATAATTAAAAACAAATTTGTATGTCTGGTCCCCATAGACTCACAATTGAAAAACCTTGACACGATTATCAAAATACTTTCATAATCTGATAAAATGCTCTCAAACTCATATAAATTAATTAATTCTTTAATGATGGACCACAACTGTCTTTTATCCAATGTTTGGTTGAATTATAATTCCCAGTTGTCAATCTCAGAAAGTCCTGGCTATTAGACACACTAAGGAATTTATCCCTTTTAAAAAATTAGCATACACACAATTAATGATTAATAATGATGCCTACTTTACCCCAATCAAATTAAACAAATTTAACCCAAATAAGTCCCCTTCGTGTTCATGCTGTTCTTATCCCCAAGCAGACCTCCTTCATATTCTATGGTATTGTCATTTTTCTCACAGATTGTGGACATCTTTGAAAGTCAGACTGCAGAAAATGGGATATCAAAAATCCACGTTGACGTGGGAATTTGCTATTCTACATATTCCATTGATTCATCTTTCAAAAGTTGATATTCATGTTATCATTTTTATTTGCTCATTACTAAAACTTTATATAATACAAAATTGGATTGATCGTTCTAAATTAAAATGGGTTACTTTCCAGAAAATGGCTTTTAAATTTATTGATGCTCAAAGATACTTAGGTGGGAGTCCAAAAAAAGCTATTAGAAAGGTTGTGTTAGAAAAGGTTCTAAACATATTAAATAGTTAATGTTAAATATTTTTTTTTTTCTCTCAGGTTGCCTAACTTGTATATAGTGTACATATGGTGTATGTTTTATTTCTAAATAATTTATCAAAATCTCAGGAAGGTTGTTATCACTAGATGAATTGTTATATGTTCATTTATGCCTTCTTGTTATGTATAATCTTTTAATTGTCTTGCTATTCATATAATTAATAAAAAAAATTTTGAGAAAAAAGAGAATTTCTTTCACTCAATAATTCCACACAAACCACTGTAGTTTCAAATAATCTCTGCAAAGTGAAGAGCAACTCTGGAAAGCAATAGCTATTTAAATAAATACAGCCAGTGTATCTTGTGCTATGCAAATCAGAAAAAGAAAATAAAATGAAGTCAATGCAGCTGTGATTATTAGAAGATATTATTACAGCTACCCTGTTCTCTTCTCTGTAAACCAGAGAAAACATTAGCTAGTATTCGGAAAGAATCCCACCGTGGACAGTAAGTGCTGCAGCCAAAAAGGGACTGCTTCCATGATTTGGAAAATGCAGTTTTAAGATACATTAGTCATTGTGAGGAAATGCCTAATTATTAGCTAATATGCATGTCTATGAATCACTAATTAGCAAGAGTGCATATCAGCACTTTGCTGCAGAGTAAGTACCTTGGGTGGCCCATGCATCACATTGGTACAGGCTCCCTCCCCTCATTCACTGCCCCACACATATGCAGTCATTCACACACACACACACACACACACACACACACACACACACACACACACACACACTAACATACCTCTTATCTGTCCTTAAGTTGGCAAAATGGCCCTTATATATCTTGTTTTTGTTCCTGCCCTTGTAAATCACTGATCCAGAAGTTAGTCAGTAGCATTGGACACTAATGTTTCATTCTTCTAATTGTTCATAAAGTGCATTGTGATGGTAGATGTGTTGCTCTATTACATTTTTAAGTTTGTCCAAGTAATAGTTTGAACATTCTCTGGTATCATTCAGTGTTCCTTTCGACTTTTCCCCAAAGCATTAGAGTGTCTGTACACAGGTTTGGCTCACACACACACACACACACACACACACACACACACACACACACACACACACACACACACACACACACACACACACAAAACCCCATCCTTTTCAACTGTCTCTAATTTTACAGAATGCTTCAAATTTTGCTTCTTATACCTGCAGTGAACCTTCATATATCATGGAGCATTGCAAACAGTGAATATTGCCAGACATTATAGTTTTATATTTAGTATAGTGTAAAACATACAGTGTAATAGATATTCCTCAGTTAGTACAGATGGTTAAGACTCAGCTTGACAAGATGCTTTCTATGCCTTGGGTGTAGAGTTTGAAACTCCATCCTCCATTTTACTGTAACTTAAAAAAAGGACTTAAAGTAGGGTATATATAATCTGATATTGTCAACACGTGAAAAGCAAAACCACAGAACATCGAAGAGGTAAACTGAAATCTCCATAAGGATATTTCCTTTACTTCAATGTAGTGCGGTCTCGGAGTTGGTATTTTTAAGTGGTGGGGGGGGGGGGCTTGCCCCCATGCTTACAGCAAGTAGTATTGTTTCCTGACTTTTTTGCTGTTTTTATTAGGTATTCGATGTTACTGGACTTTGATGATATGGTGTTGATCATATCGTATTCAAAGTTCAGTAACTTCGAGTATCTAATGTAGACCCCTTAAAGTAGTATGTAAGTATATCCCAGGTATCTAGTGGCGGCATAGAGGACTAACTCTGCTACAGAGCTGGGTCGTGTATGAGGGGTACGTGTTTTGAAACTTTCTCCTGCCTCTTACTTGTTTTTTTTTTCCAAAGACTTTAGGTAAAATGTAATTTTATTGCTGGAGTCTAATGGTTGTCCTGAGGTCTGAAACTCTAATGTTTAAGAACTGTTTTTGAATGGCAAGAGAGCAAGGTTTGAATTTTTTTTAAGTCTTTTTAGGGCATGATATAAAATGTATCCTGGTGAGACTGCCAAGATAACTGCACACTGATCAGCAGCTTAATTGTAGCTCTTCCAGTGTGGAAAAAGAAACCGAGAAGTAAGAGCTAGTTATTCTGTCAGCCTGAGTAAAATTCAGTTGCTGGCTAGTAAGTACACTGTTTGGATGCCAGGAAAGAAGAAAGTTAGAGAACCTAAAAGAAAATAAGCTAGAAATGGTGAAGAGAAAATACTGACTGGGAAGAATCCTGCAGCTGTTCAGCAAAAAAACAGGTAGTTCAGGCTTCAGCTATGGTAAAAGAGATGACTTCAAATAATTTAGAGGATAAATTAATCAAATGTACTCAGAGGTGATTAAAATAAATGAAACATTGAAGGAGTGTATCAAATCAAATAAAAGGTTAGAAAATAGAAGAAGGTTTAACTAGCTATTCAGATGAAATGATAAAACTGCAAAAAATCACAGGTTGAAATGAAGAAAAGTCTGGCTGAGTATGAGACTTCTTCAGAAGAGTTGCATCAAAAATGGTAGCATTAGAAGTCAGATCACAAAAAGAAAACACTGAGATTGTTTACTGTATCAGAGAAACTGGAAGGAAAAGACTGTATTAAGTTTATGAAAGTATATACAAGCAGCTGGACTGGTATTCCACAGCAGGATTTGTTAATTGAAAGGGCATTGAGTATATGTGGCAAACATGGCCATGAGAAAGCAGCCAAGACCTGTATTAGTAAGGATGCAATCATACCAGCAGAAAGAGTTGATCCTGACAAAACTGTGGCAAAACGGAAAAGTATTAAGTTGGAGACAGCAAAGTGTTTGTAGAAAATGATTATTCACTGTACACCAGGCAGAAGAGACACATTTATCTCATCAATTAGGGAATGTCAAGAGGCAGAGCAGCTGTTATCTTCAGAATATTTTTACCTGGAGGATCAAAGAATTTTTTTTGTGCAGAACAGGCTAAGAAGGAAATCCAAAAGTGTATCCAGCAATAAGTGAAGCAGCAAACAGAAGGAGATTGTACTTATTCTTCTGATAATATAGTTCATAGAGAGACTTTGCCAGTGAAACCTTTTCCAGTATTCCAAATGAAAATTCTTGATAGAAAAAGCGCAGGAGTTGACTAGAAGAATTAGGAGTGCCTTGGACTAGAACTGGGGTCTGCTGTTGGGGGATGGAGATGAACAGGAACAATACCGGCAACACTGAATTTAGTGAATACATGTGAGATTATAAAACATTGGTCACATTACTGAAATATGGCTTTGCAAGAAATAGTAACTGAGAAAGACTGGACTTCTGTTGACTTTGTTAAACCTGTGTGTGTACTGTAAAGCATTTACACCACTTTGTCATATATGTTTAGAAGGACACTGAAAAGAACAAAATAATTAAAACATTTTTCGTTCTTAATAGCATTTGTATAAAACATTTCATAATATAAACTGCAGTTTTTTTATAGTATGTAGTCAGAAATATTTTAAATGTGGGGGTTGGTAGAGTCTTTTCAGAGATTGTTGTATGGGATAAAGATATTAAAGTAAACAATTATTTTTTCTAATTGTAAGAAATATAGACTTTACAATGTAAAAAGAGAAGAAAAGTTGTACAAAATCAAGTTTAAGTTGTAATCTTGAACTGCTGGGGTGGGTTGTAAAAGCATACCAAATATATTATGGGTAGAGTAGAGATGTGTTCTCTTATTTTTGCAAAGGTAAACATCTGGATTAATGCCCTTGGCTTAATCTAAAAACAAGTGTTTTCTGTAAGCAAGAAGGCTTGAAAAATAAGAAAAAAATGATGAAACCTGTGAAAAGTGTTTAGTTTAGTGCATATGCAATAATAACAGCTCTTTTTTTCCTTTAGCAAATGATTTGTGGCAGTCAAGAAGTCTGTAGCTGAAGTCAGGTGTACCTTCTTTTCTATTTGAGTGAAATTGACAGATTCCTTCATGCATCTACAGAGTTGTTAGCTGTTTTTTTACATTGTTTACTGTTTCCATGTCTACAGGTGCAAGTAATTAATCTTGAGAGATGTGAGCATTCTTTGCCGAGAGAAATACAAAATTTTGAGGTACAAGGGCAAGCAGTTCAGTAAAAGTAAAAAAAAATGAAATTATTGGAAGGGAATAAGAGATAGTAGCCTTAATACTTTAATGCATTTAATAGAACAGTGTATAATTTTGTTTTATTTAAAGATAGCCAGTGCACTTTTTCTTAAGGCTAAAAGTTAATGTTTTCTGAAAGCATACAAGCTACTTTTGCATCTCTAGAAGGGGAATACAAATAAGAAAAGAACAGACACCAATCTATGTAAGTGGGAGCACTTGGCTGTACCATGTGCGTTAGCATGGATAACCTTAATTTTAGGTTAGGTAATGCCTGTGGATGCAGCTGTCAGTTTTGGGCAATTATTCTGATCTGGAGGGTTAACTTCATTTTTTGAAGATGTACATATTTTTGTGTGTTTGCCCTAAGTTAATAGGTTATTAGAGTGTTTTGAAATGTGTTTAATTTTTTCTGGTTTGAGGGTTTTCATTAAAAAAAAAAGTATTGCAAAATGTGACATAGCTTCAAATGGAGATGATAAGAAATAGCTGAACAAAAGACCAGCCTGCCAAACATTAATGTGTGCATGCAAGACAAAAGTTAGAAATATACATTCAAAAAAGCTGTCCTGTGTAATACTTGGGAACAATAACTTTTTATCATAAAGGCTATGCTGTCTGTTTAATCCTGGAATGTAAATGCCCATACAGGTATAGACAAAAAGGTAAGAGGTTTGAATTATATTAAGAAATGCAAAGTGCAAATAGAAACTCTGCAGGAGACACATTTCAGTGACAAAGAAAAAGGGGGGTAATTATACTAATTGCTAGAGGAGCTCCAATAATGACAGAAAAGGAAAAAAGATAATAGCAGTAGATTTGTTGTGCTAAGGGGCTATTGACAAGGGAGGAGGATTACACTGGTATTTATTTATATTCCACCAAAAACTGCTATTATGGAGTTTAAGAAAATATGAGGAGAAATAATCAGCTTTTGGCAAGGAATATTACTTATAGATAGGGACTGGAACTTGATTTACAACAGTGAATATGTATTTAGGGTCCCTAGAAGGGAAAGTATAACAAAAGTGAGTCGATTTTGAAGAAATTTATAAAAATATTTGGTATGGGAGATGTGAATTTAGTAGTAGGAACTCAGAAATAATTTGTATATTATTCCCAAAGGTACAACAACTGGGCTAGACTAGCTAGAAGTTATATTTCACAGGAACATATGTATGTAATTGAAAGCTTCAATATGCATCCAGTAACTATTTTATATGTTGCACCAATAAAAAAACTAAAATAAAAATGTGCTTTCCCACCAACCTGTTAAAAATAGAGAAATTTCAGGAATGGGTAGTGGAAATTATTCAAGCGTTATTTAGGGAAGACAGAAATTTCATCAGACGTTATAGCTAGTGAGTGGGATAAAATGGAAGTGGAGTTTAAGAATAGGGTAGAAATAAAAGAAAAAAAGAGATATGGTTAAGAAGTAATATGGATTATTTAGACGGTCTGACCAAGGTTAAAGTACTGCAGAATAAGGGGAATCCCACAGAACAATTTATTTTATTTTACATTTGTTGACCAGGCTAGTCTAGCTGGACACATCCATTTTCAGTAGAGGCCTGGGGAGAAAAGCTCCACTACAAATAAATGTAAGAGGTACAGTACATATTAAGACTAGAAAACAAGATTTTTACATAGCAGCATAGTACTAATATACTTTACAATTATTTACATGCTATAGTAACAAGTATTTCTAAGGTAGAGACATGTTTATACAGTAGAGAGCTTGCTAAGCAAGTTTAAGCTCTGCAGCAGCTTCAAAAAAAGGCAAAGTTAGTAGTAACTTTAGTAAGATGACAGCATATACTCTCAGAGGTTAATGTGAGGAAGACAAAAAATGGCAGTAATAAGAAAAGTAGACATAAAATATGAAGGAGGGAGATTTTTAGTCAGGATTTGTGCAAGGGCATAGCCAGTGAGTTAGAAGATATTCTTTAAGTTGCTTTTTGAATAGTAATATAGAGGAGAGAGATGAGAGTTCCCTGGGAAGCAGGTTTCAAGTTTTCCCTACAGTGTTGGAGAACAGTGCGTCCCCAGCCTTGTTATTGGATTTATGTATAGTTACTAGTAATCTATAAATAGGTGTAGGGTTGTGAGTTTTTTGTAGGGGGTGATAAGACTAGTTAGTATTGGAGTAATACTAGAATGATAAAGGATCTTGTGTGTGATAATAAATTGTTGATTTTGGAGTTCTAGCCATCCAAGTTGTTTTAGATTATGACAGTGGTGGGTTCTAAATGGGGAACTGGTGGCAAATCTGGCTATATTGTTATAGGTGACTGCCAGTTTGTTGAGGTTGCTTTTAGAAAGGTTAGTATAAATGGGAAAGGCTTAGAGGAGGGTAAAGATGAGATGGGTGTGGGCAATAGTAGTTCTAGCTGTAGGAGTAAGGTAGGGTTTAATTCTGTAAAGGGTGCCTAGCTTTCTGTTAACTGATTTGATAGTGGTATTGATGTGTATGTCAAAGGTAAGGTTATGGTCTATTGTTACACCTAACAGTTTGGTGGTTGGTTCAGGAGCTATAACAGTGCCATATTAGATGTCACTGTAAGGTCAATTTGTGAGGACTTTATTGTAGGACTGAAGAGCAATAATTTAGTTTTTTCACATTCAGGAGAAGGCAGCGCTGTAGGAACCAACTTTCAACCTTATTAAATACATTTTGGGTAAGGGATTGGAGTTCTGGTAAGGAAGTAGTGGAGCATATTAATGCTGAATCATCTGCATACTGTATGCAGGTAGCTTGAGGAATTGTTAGATTTAGGTCATTAATAAAAATGGAGACTAGGAGAGGGCCCAAAATAGAACCCTGAGGAACACCAAGGGTAACAGGAAGGTGTGTGGAAAGTTCATTGTCCCAGAGCACAGCTTGTTGTCTGCTTTCTAGGTAGGACTTGAACCAGTGTAGTGCCTGTGTATCAAGTGAGAGAGATTTAAGTATATCCAAAAGAAGCTGATGGTTAACCATATCGGACACTTTTGAGAGGTCAATAAAGAGAGCAGAAGATAAGCTATTGTTATTACGATTTTTGTTGATGCAGTCAGAAAAGGATAGGAGGGCAGAGGTTGTGCTGTGGAATGGCCTAAAGCCATACTGACAGCTGGCAAGTAAGTTGTTGTGGAGAAGGTGATCAAGTAGGTGTCGGTGGATGTATTTTTCCATAATCTTTATAATGGAGAGAGTAGGGCTATTGGGCGAAAGTTTGAGAGTTCAGTAGAGTTACCACCCTTATGAAGAGGGATGATATGGGATATTTTCCAGATAAATGGGATTGTTCCTTCGGTAATTGTTCTGTTTATAAGTATGGAAATTGGATAGGTTATGACTTTAGCTGATTTCTGTAGATATTCAGCTGGTAGGAGGTCTGCTGAAGGGGTGCATGGTTTAAGTTTTTGGAGAAGGATGCAAATGAGGGATGTTGGTACAGGTTGTAGATGAAATGAGGGAGATAAGCTAGTTATAGTGGGTGACAGACTTGTGGTAACAGGGGCTAAATAATTGGCTAGGGATTGGATAGCCTCAGTAAAGAAGGAATTGAAGGCAACAGCAATAAGCTTGGGATTGTCATGGGTGGAACCTGATGGGATTGGTGTTTTGGAGTGCCTTGGTGTAAGAGCCTGTTTATACCTGACCAGAACTTTTGTGGTTTGTGGTGGTGGGTTTGTTGGAGATGAAAGTAAAGTTTTTTTTTGTCAAGAAGTACAGATGTTTTGGTAGCGTTCCTCAACTGTTTAAATTTTAGATTATCTGTTGGATTTCTAGTAGTTCTCCATTTGTCCCAAATCTTATTTGTAAGTGTGATTTTCTGTCTAGTTTTCATTTGTAAGCCACGGAGCACTTTTTGTGCTATTTCTGATGGAGCGAATAGGGGCATGGTAGTCTAGGATTTGTAAGAATTTGGTGTCAAAGTATAACACTGCTTCCTCTAGTTGGAGGTATTTTAGAGGTGACCAGTCACATGCCTTAAGTTCAGTTTGGAAGCTTTCTAGATTAAAATTTTTGTTGAATCGAGTAGTTCTAAACAAGTTAGAGTTGGGAATGTTGATCTTTTGCCTGCATACAAAGGTTAGAGAGTGGTCACTAATGTCATCAGGAAGGGTGCCTGCTTTATATGACAGGGGATGATTGTTAACAAGGATCCAGTCTAAGGTGCTTTCTTTGTTATTTGGTTTATAGATTCTAGTAGGGGAGGTAATTATTTGGGAAAAGCCATATAGGTTTATATGGGTTGTTGGGTTAGGTGAACTACAAGTAGTCCAATCAATATTAAAGTCGCCCAGTGCTATGGTTTCTTGCGGTAAGTAAGTAGAGAGCCAACTAAGGATATTTTCAAGGGTATCAATGTTATTTCCAGGAGGAAGATGGGAGCATATTAAATAAATGGATTTAAAGGTATTGATTTGAAGCTTTGCTGTAAGGATTTCAGCGTTACTATAAGTAGGAAGCTGCATATCAAAAGAAGTGACTTGTAGTCCATATTTGTAAAGGATGGCTACACCCCCAACAAGAAGTATAACTGCAGAGTGTTAAACAGAAAATAAGGGAGAATCTGAATAATATGCATGAGTTTAGAAAAATTGCTGTTAAGCAACTATTTTTTGATAACTCCAGAGGACAAAAACTTTTAGTGTAACGAGTTAAGCAACAGAAATTAGAAAGGGTGGCTGTCAAACTGAGGGAGCCTATAACAAGAAAAATAACTAGAGATCCTGTAGAACTATTGCAGACTTTCCAGACATTTTATGAAACTGTATCTAACCACAAATAATAAAAAAAAACTAATAAAATAAAAAACAGTGTACAAAAATCCAGGTCACCAACTTTTAATAGCAAAGTGTAAACTTTGTCTTCAAAAAGCCTTCCAGGACATCTGGAAATTTCCAAAATATTTGTAGTACCTCTACTGGATATCTTATCCTCCTTGCTGAAGCTTAGGCTCCCTAAGCTTGGTGAAAACCCTTTGTACTTTGTTGCCTGAATAGTTGTGCCAAAAGATTTTGTGTTCGGGAATTATCAAAAACAGTTGTTGAACAGTAGTCTTTCTAAACTCATGCATATTATCGAGGTAATCCCTTATTTTCTGTTTAGCATTCTGCAGTTGTTCCTCTTTTTGTTCTGTGAGATTATCCCTGTTCTGCAGTACTTTAACATTTGTAGGTCCCTCTAAATAATTATTGTTACTTCTTAACCATATCCATCTTTCTTTTATTTTCACCCTATTTTTAAATTCCACTTTAATTTTACCCCACTTCTTGTTGAATTTTCAGACGAAATTTCTTTCTTCTCTAATAACTCCCAAATAATTTCCACTACCCATTCCTTAAATTCCTCTCTTTTCAACACATAGGTGGGAAAGTGCCAGTGTGTCATATTTGTTTCGTTATCCTGCATTTTTACTTTAGTTATTGGCATGTGATCTGAAATATTGGATGCATATCAAAACTTTTAATTAAATGCGCATGTTAATGTAAAATGTAAGTTCTGTCTAGCCTAGCCCGGTTTTTATATTTTGGAGAATAATATATAAATTCACTCCGAACTTCTACTACTGAATTCACATCTTCTGTGCCAAATATTTTCATAAATTTCTTCAAAAATTGTACTTTCCCTTCTGGGCCCCCCAGTCACATCTTCACTGCTACAGATAACATTCCAGTCCCCACCAATAAGTAATATTCCCTGGGAAAGCTGATTATTTCTCCCAGAATTTTCTTAAGCTCCATCTAGCAATTTTAGGTAGAATATGCCATTGTAATCCTCCTCTCTTGCCAGTAGCCCCTTAGTATTACAAATCTACAGTTATCTTTTTTTATCCTGTTCTGTCACTATTGGAGCTCCTCTTTCCTTATTCCACTCCCTAGCTAAATTTTCAGAAGAAATTTCTATCTTATCTAATAGCTCCTGAATAATCTCCACTACCTGTTCCTTAAATTCCTCTCTTTTCAACAGATAGGTGGGAAACTGCTAATGTCTCATTTTTATTTTATTACCCTGTGTTTTTATTTTAGCTATTTGTGGCACATGATCTGCAATAGTTATTTGGTGGGTATCAAGACCTTCAATTAAATGCGCATGTTCCTGTGAAATGTAAATTCTGTTTAGCCTAGCTCAGTTTTTATATCTTGGGGAATAATATGTAAATTAATTCCAAACTCCTATTTCTGAATTCACATCTTCCATGCCAAAGATTTTCATAAATTTCTTTAAAAATCTACCCTCCTTTGTTATATTTTCCCTTCTGGGCCACCCACACACATCTTCACTGCTGCAAATCAACTTCCAGTCCCCACCTATAAATAATATTCCTTGCTGAAAACTGATTATTTCTCCCAGAAGTTTCTTAAGCTCTATTACAACAGTTTTAGGTGGAATGTAAATATATGCCAGTGGAATCCTGCTCCCTTGCCAGTAGCCCCTTAGCACTACAAATCTGCCATTATCTTTTTTTATTTTCTTCTATCACTAATGGAGCTCCTCTTGCAATTAATATAAGTACTTCTCTTTTCCTTTGTCCCAGGTAATCTGCTGAATAACCATACTGAAAATCTTGTTTATCAAATTCTCATGTTCATTTCTTTCTGATTGTGTCTCCTGCAGCATAACTGTTTGCACTGTACATTTTTAATATAGTTCACTACTCTCTCTTTTTTTGGATAGATCTGAGAGACCATTAATCTTTAAAAATGTATATAAAGTGGCATTATGTTAAGATGTTGTTATTCCCACCTTTTATTTGTAAACAGCTTTTTGTTAAGTATGTAGTTCCAGCTTTTGTGTTACATGCATACACTACTGTTTGGGAGGTTAATCTTTTATACAGTTGATCTGAAGTAGTTTACTTCATTTGGTCTTCAACCTGTGGGATACGTGCCGGCAAATATTACTAGCATCAACTCTGAGCTCCAAACTCCTCCTCTTACCCATAATACACCTCCACTGCCTTCCATCCCCAGATCTCATTTGTCGCGATTTGTTATACATCATGTCTTCAGAGCTCCAGCTAGCAGTGGTTTGTTTCTTGCTGTAAGTTAAACAAATTCTGTTTTTTTTTGCCGATTTAGGTTAGTATAGGTACCCTTTCTCCCCTCCCATCACTTTGGCGTCGAGTGTAGGTTTGTTTAGATAGAGTAGTTTGCCTGTGGTCCCCCCCCACCCTTTAGTGTTGTCTCTAGTGTAGTGTGTTGAGTGGGTGTGTCTCTGTTAGAGTAAAGAAAGAAAGTTTTTTGCCTGTCTTTTTTAAGGCTTCTTTCTTTTCTTAGAGGATGGCTGAAAAGCTTATCTGTATGTGCTGCACAGAGTGTGGCCATAAGCTCTCCCCAGCAGATGGCCACACTCTGTGTATGTGTTGTGCTTAAGTGTGGCCCACCTTAGTGTGGATTGCTCCATTTTTGCAGGGTTCAATCCCTGAGCGTTAAAAGATGGAAAGGCCAAGTTGGCCCTCAAAGGTCTTCTGCCTGCTACTGATCCTCCTTCCTCGTTTTCGGCTTCAGTCACAGCGGCTGCTGTGACTGTCTCTCCCACTTCGCTTCCTCTAGCCTCCCCTCCCTCCCAGGCTGGGACTCAAACTCCTGCATCTAAGCCTGTGGTAATGGAGCAGAGGAGTGGTAGAGAATGGGAGAGAGAGTCGAAGACGAAGGAAAAGAGGAAGAGGTCCCCAGACCTCGCTTCTCCGATCAAGTCAGCATGGATCCATGACTCCCCTTGGCTCCGGTCTCCGAGGTTCTCCCCAGAGCTGGAGGAGGCACTCCCAGTCTCCCGGGCCACGGTTCCTTGACCCACCAGTTCAGAGTCTCTGGCCTTGTCAAGGTCAACCCGCTCTTTATTAGACATGGATTTGGATAAGTTGATGAGGCGCTTTATTGATACACAGATCCAGATGGGATTTCTGCCAGCCCTCCCCCTGGAGGGGGGAGCTCGCTTCATTTTTTT
The DNA here is from genome assembly GCF_019279795.1 of Protopterus annectens. Taxonomy (NCBI): domain Eukaryota; kingdom Metazoa; phylum Chordata; order Ceratodontiformes; family Protopteridae; genus Protopterus; species Protopterus annectens. The sequence goes on from NC_056739.1 coordinate 1,621,074,986, forward strand.
CAACCCATTTCTCATTCCCTGATCCGACCTTTGGCTTCGGAGTTCTCAGATCTGAGGTTGGCCTTGGTCAGGGGGTCGGCACCGATGGTCCTTGTTTCCTCGATGCTGACAGCTACCTGGAGCATCTCGGGTCTGACCAGTTCGGATCCGAACTGCTCTAGGAGTCGGAGCCTGGGTGCTGGAATCAAGGGAGTGGAACCTTTCCCGTCGGCCCCGACGTTGTCGGGCCAGGTTCCCTCCCTTGGAGCTCCATCCACTTCGGGACCAGCACCGATTCTTGCATCAAACGTGGGGAGACCAGCCTCCTTATTAGCTTCCCAGAAGGTCCACTCTCCTTTGGCATTTGATGTGGTAGAAAGGGTCCTCTTCATCAGATCAAGACCCCTGACCTCCCCCTTGGACTCCGTCCAGACCCCCTCGGCTCTGTCTACAGTCCCCGTTGTCTTACCAGATGGACAGCCCATGCTCAAAGAGCCCCAGACAGTTCCCTCAGAGGAACAAATGGCTTGTGAGTGCTCCACTGAGAGCTCCACTGGAGATGTTCTCCACAAGCCTACATGCAAGAGGAGGTACTTGGGCTCCCCTGAGTCCCTAACTGAGGACACAGGTTTAGATGATGGGGAGGGCTCCCCAAGATCACCTCCGAGGAGGTCTCCTTTGGAGACATCATGGAGATCCTCTGCTAGTAGGGAGGTTGGTCTGCCCCCAAGCCCTCCTCAGATGAGTCTGTGTTCCTGGAGGCTTTCGGCACAGGCCCGTCTACTTCCTGGGTGTCCCCTCCCATGGATCCTTTAGTGGATTTGATCACCTTGTGGCCGTGGAAGGTACCAGATACCGTGGAGCTAATCCCCAAGCACCCCAATAAAGTTTTAAGTCCCCCCATTGACAGGCCTTTCTGGAATAAGGGCTCCCCAGTGGATGCCATGGTGGTAGCAGCAGCCACTAAGAAGGAACTATCTCAGGAAAGTTCCTCGGTCCACCCTACTGACTGGGAGTCATGGATGATGGACCACCTAGGGAAGCGGGTGTATGCTTCAGCTACCTTTTCGATCAGGGCACTGAATTACTTGGCCCATGTCACTAGACTCCAGTGCAACCTAGTAAAGGAGCTGGAGGAGTCTCCACCCAAGTCCATGTCGCAGGAGGACAAGGCTTCGTTCTCCGCGAAAATGGCCACTCTGAAAGCGGTGTCAAATATGTCCATGCAACTCCTCTCCCAAGCTATGGAAGGAGCTGCTAGGGAGGCTGGGTCCAGCATGTCCATGAGGCATAACGCCTGACTCAAGTTGTGTCAGTTTACCGAATACTTTAAGGCGTCATTTGCCAATGCCCCTTATGACGACTCGACACATTTTGGTAAGACCGTCAAGGAGACACTAGTCCAGAGTGAGAAGGATGGAAAGACACTGTCTGCCGTCGGGATCCACTTCTCTAACCCTCAAAGGTCCTTCTCCCAGAACCAGAGAGGGCAAAAGAAGATGTGGTTCCGGAAGTGTCAGTATTCCCGGGACACTCAGGGCTCTTCTTCCCCTAGAGGCAGAGGGGGACAGAATGGAAGCTGGCCCAGAGGCAGAGGGGTTCTGTGAAACTTCGGGTCTTGAGAGCCATTCTCGGACAGACCCGGGCAGCAACCCTGGGGGGGGGGGGTTGCCCAGCTGCTCTACTCTGCAGGCAGTCGGGGAACGATTGTCCTTGCACCCAGCGGCATGGGAGTCCGTAAGAATGAACCGCTGGGTGTTTTAAACCATATCCAGAAGATATTCTGTCCTCTTTGTGGGTTACCCCATATCTCACAAACACCTCCCAAACATTCCACCCACACAAAGGGAGACAGGAGTACAGGAAATTTCCAAGCTGCTGGGAAAATGAGCCATTGAAACCATCCCCCAAGATCAGTCCGGATCAGGCTTCTACTCCAGGTTCTTTTTGGTGCCAAAGGAAATGGGGGACTTAAGACCCATTCTGGACCTCTCTACCCTGAACCTGTCAGTTGCCAAAGAGAAGTTCCTGATGGTCACACTGCAGTTCATCATGCCGTACCTGCAAGAGAGCGACTGGATGTGCTCGTTAGATCTCCAGGATGGTACTATCACATAAAAATGCACAGAAACTCCAGGAGTTTCCTTCACTTCCGGCTAAGAGCCAGTCATTATCTGTTTCGAGCCCTACCCTCTGGTCTCACCACATGTTTACCAAAGTGATGGTGGTTGTAGCGGCTCATCTGAGGCTTCAGAGGATTCAGGTCTATCCGTACCTGGACGATTGGCTCCTCACTGCTCCCACCAGGCATCTACTTTCCTAAACCAGGGATTACTTTTGGACACTTGCCCTGAGCTTGGGTATCTCAATCAACACATCCAAATCTCTCCTAGAGCCTGTACAGGTAATAGGCTACATTGGTGCCAGGATAGACACACTCCAGTGCAAAGTGTTCCTGACCTCGGAGAGAGTTCTAAACCTCAGGATGCATGTCTCCCTGATCTATCTTTTTCACCTCCCGACAGCGGAATCAGTGTTGAGGGCCCTAGACTCGATGGCAGCGACCATAACTCTTCTTCCGTGTGCTCGGCTTCACATGCGGATTCTTCAGTGGACTCTAGCGGTTTAGTGGTCCCTGTTGGAATTACCACTAACTTATCCTATCCACCTACGTCAAGTGTGTCGGTCATCCCTCATATGGTGGATGAGATCTCTGGACATTTTGGAGGGACAACCCTTTGTTCCAGCCTGGCCCAAACCACAGTGAACAGAGATGCCTCCCAACATGGGTGGGGGGGCATTGTTTGGGCAGGACAGTCCAAGGCCTGTGGTCCCCATAGAGACCAGTTTGCATATCAATGTCCTAGAGATGAGGGCGGTCCTTCTAGTATTGCAGGCCCTTCATGCCTTTCTTCCTCTGGGAATGATTGCCATTCAAGCAGACAACATGTCAGAAGTCTGGTATATCAACAAACGGAGGGACCAGATCTTACCCCCTTTGTTGCAAGGCCATGAGAGTGTGGGAATGGGCGATTTCCACCGGTTGCTTTCTTATTGCAATGCACATTTTGGGACGGTTCAACATTCTAGCTGACAGGCTAAGTCGGACCATTCTGATGCCTTTCGAGTGGTCTCTGAATCTGTCAGTACCAGAACAGATCTTCAGCAAGTGGGGTCAACCTTGCTGCGATCTCTTCACATCTCCTTCGAACGCGAAGTACAGCAGGTTTTTCACTCTGACCCCCTGCTAGGGGAGTCCCCCAGAGACACTCTAGTTCATGCTTGGCCTCCCGGTCTTCTGTATGCTTACCCGCCCGTACCTCTCATCCCGAGGTTTCTGCAGAAAGCCTATTGACTGGGGAGCAAGGTGATCCTTATTGCCCCATTCTGGCCTCACCAGGTATGGTTTCCCTTCCTTTGGTCTCACCTTCTGGCTTGAATCCTAGATCCCATTTGGGATCTGATTTGGCACCCATCGGGGGTGCCTCATCTGAGTCTAGACAGCCTGAAGCTCACAGCTTGGCTGCTCCAGTTCCCATGATCGCTAGGACTCCCGGACTTACCTCCTCAGTTAAATCTATTTTGGTAGCTGCTCATAAGTCTCCATCCAGAAAGGTTTATTGTAGCAAGTGGAAACGTTTTTCTTTCTGGGCCTCTCAGAGGAGTTTAGATCCTGTTATGGCTCCTAATTCTGCTATTCTTGATTTTCTAGCTGATGTTTTCCAGCATGGAGCTAGTTCTTCTACTGTCAAAGTTCAGTTGGCTGCTATTTCTCATTTTCATGTGGGTGAGAATTCTGCATCCTTGGCATCTTCCAGACTGTGTAAAGGCTTTATCAAAGTCACCTTTTTGCTACGCCCCCCGGTCAAAGATGCTGTCCCTCCATGGGGCCTTACTATGATTCTCCAAGCTCTGGTCACTTTGCCTTTCGAGCCTACCGCTACTACATATCTAAAATTTCTATCGTGGAAAACAGCTTTTCTGGTCACTATTACCTCTCCTAGAAGTGTTTCGGAATTACAGGCCTTGTCCATCAAACTTTCCCTTCGAACCAACCCATCTTTTCTTCCTAAGGTGGCATCACCAGTCAATATCAGACTATAAATTTGCCTGTGTTCTTTCCCAGTTTTACCAACAGGATGGAATACAAAGATACGCATGTTGAATGTTCATAGACGGTTACGATTCTATTTACACAAGACAAACATTTTTGTAAATCTGATCAATTGTTTGTTTCATTCTACCCTTTTTGGGCAAACCTATTTCCTAGGTCACTATAGCTAGATGGATTTCTTTATGTATCCTGCAGGTCTATAAGGACAAAGGCATGTCACCTCCAGGTCAGGTAAAAGCTCATTCCACTAGGTCCATGGCTACGTCTGCAGCTTTCTGGTCTAGAGTATCTTTGGTTCATAGGTTGGTACTAGGCTATCAGCCCTAGGGCCTATACAAGCCTAGCCATAATAATTCCCTGGCTATTTCTTCCCACACTATTTACTTCCCTTCAAATAGCGACAGATCCAAAAAATTAATCTGTGTTCTATTTAACTCATAAGAAAAGGAAAGATTGTGCACATTACTATTTAATACCTCAAAAAATTCAATTATATCTCCCTTACAGATAAAAATAAGATGATCTATAAAGCGCTTGTACAATATTACATTATTCCTAAAAAAGTCAGTAGGATAAATGAATGTTTTTTCAAAAAAACCCATGTATATAACAGCATATGAAGGCGCAAAAGCTGCCCCCATCGCTGTGCCTTTCACCTGCAAAAAATAATTATTGTTAAAGAAAAAATAATTATGAGTCAAACAAAACTCTAATAAGCCTACCAAAAAGGTGGTTCTTGGCCCTTCACCCAACATATCAAAAATAGAATCCAGCCCCCATCTGATGTCTATATTAGTATATAGTGATTTGACATCTATGGTTACCCAATAATAATCATGATGCCATTTGATTTGAGATATACTATTGATGAGATCCTGAGTGTTGGAAATATGAGCTACTACCTTATGTAAATGAGCTTTCAGATGAAAATCTAAAAAAGTGTTAACATTGTCCAAAAAGGAACCTATCCCCGAAACTATAGGCCTGCCTGGTGGTTTTTGTAAATTTTTATGTACTTTAGGCAGAGCGTATAGAATTCCTTTACAGGTAATGGGCTACATTGGTGCCAGGATAGACGCACTCCAGTGCAAAGTGTTCCTGACCTTGGAGAGAGTTCTAAACCTCAGGATGCATGTCTCCCTGATCTATATTTTTCACCTCCCAACAGCGGAATCAGTGTTGAGGGCCCTAGACTTGATGGCGGCGACCATAACTCTTCTTCCGTGTGCTCGGCTTCACATGCGGATTCTTCAATGGACTCTAGCGGTTTAGTGGTCCCTGTTGGAATTACCACTAACTTATCCTATCCACCTACGTCAAGTGTGTCGGTAATCCCTCATATGGTGGATGAGATCTCTGGACATTTTGGAGGGATGACCCTTTGTTCCAGCCCCGGCCCAAACCACAGTGACCAGAGATGCCTCCCAACATGGGTGGGGGGGGCATTGTTTGGGCAGAACAGTCCAAGGCCTGTGGTCCCCATAGAGACCAGTTTGCATATCAATGTCCTAGAGATGAGGGCGGTCCTTCTAGTATTGCAGGCCCTTCATGCCTTTCTTCCTCTGGAGACGATTGCCATTCAAGCAGACAACATGTCAGAAGTCTGGTATATCAACAAACAGGGAGGGACCAGATCTTACCCTCTTTGTTGCAAGGCCATGAGAGTGTGGGAATGGGCGATTTCCACCGGTTGCTTTCTCATTGTAATGCACATTCTGGGACGGTTCAACATTCTAGCTGACAGGCTAAGTCGGACCATTCTGATGCCTTTCGAGTGGTCTCTGAATCTGTCAGTACCAGAACAGATCTTCAGCAAGTGGGGTCAACCTTGCTGCGATCTCTTCACATCTCCTTCGAACTCGAAGTACAGCAGGTTTTTCGCTCTGACCCCCTGCTAGGGGAGTCCCCTAGAGACGCTCTAGTTCATGCTTGGCCTCCCAGTCTTCTGTATGTTTACCCGCCCGTACCTCTCATCCCGAGGTTTCTGCAGAAAACCTATTGACTGGGGAACAAGGTGATCCTTATTGCCCCATTTTGGCCTCGCCAGGTTTGGTTTCCCTTCCTTTGGTCTCACCTTCTGGCTCCAGATTCTGGCTTGAATCCTAGATCCCATTCAGGATCTGATTTGGCACCCATCGGGGGTGCCTCATCTGAGTCTAGACAGCCTGAAGTTCACAACTTGGCTGCTCCAGTTCCCATGATCGCTAGGACTCCCGGACTTACCTCCTCAGTTAAATCTATTTTGGTAGCTGCTCATAAGTCTCCATCCAGAAAGGTTTATCGTAGCAAGTGGAAACGTTTTTCTTTCTGGGCCTCTCAGAGGGGTTTAGATCCTGTTATGGCTCCTATTTCTGCTATTCTTGATTTTCTAGCTGATATTTTCTATCATGGAGCTAGTTCTTCTACTGTCAAATTTCAGTTGGCTGCTATTTCTCATTTTCATGTGGGTGAGAATTCTGCATCCTTGGCATCTTCCAGACTGTGTAAAGGCTTTATCAAAGTCATCTTTTTGCTATGCCCCCCGGTCAAAGATGCTGTCCCTCCGTGGGACCTTACTATGGTTCTCCAAGATCTGGTCACTTCGCCTTTCGAGCCTACCATTACTACATATCTAAAATTTCTATCGTGGAAAACAGCTTTTCTGGTCACTATTACCTCTCCTAGAAGTGTTTCGAAATTACAGGCCTTGTCCATCAAACTTTCCCTTCGAACCAACCCATCTTTTCTTCCTAAGGTGGCATCACCAGTCAATATCAGACTATAAATTTGCCTGTGTTCTTTCCCAGTTTTACCAACAGGATGGAATACAAAGCTACACATGTTGAATGTTCATAGACAGTTACGATTCTATTTACACAAGACAAAACATTTTTGTAAATCTGATCAATTGTTTGTTTCATTCTACCCTTTTTGGGCAAACCTATTTCCAAGGTCACTATAGCTAGATGGATTTCTTTATGCATCCTGCAGGTCTATAAGGACAAAGGCATGCCACCTCTAGGTCAGGTAAAAGCTCATTCCACTAGGTCCATGGCTACGTCTGCAGCTTTTTGGTCTAGAGTATCTTTGGTTCATAGGTTCATAGGTTGGTACTAGGTTATCAGCCCTAGGGCCTATACAAGCCTAGCCATAACAATTCCCTGGCTATTTCTTCCCACGCTATTTACTTCCCTGGACCCCTGTCTAGCAGGGCAACTGACGTGATCCCTGGGGTGAATTTCCTTTCTCCCATCCAATCATCAAGGTTCCTTTTGAAGAGGGCCAGAGAGGCACTCTGCTTGACATGTATGGGCAATCTATTCCAGAGTCTGGGGAGTCTCTGGGTCAGGAACCTATCCCTCCAGCATGTTTTGTTTATTGTGATGACAAGGTTTAGATCCCTGGAGCGTGTGGTTCTCAGGGATTGGGATTTCTTTAAGTATAGCATGTCTAACAGCTCTGGGTTTGACATGGCCTTGTATGTTAAGCAGAGATCACCTCTGAGTAGATGATATGCGACAGAGTATAGCTGGAGTCTTTTAAGGTGGTCAGCGTAGGGCATCTGCTTTAGGCCTGTGATTCTTTTAGTGAGGTATTTCTGTGGCCTTTCCAGTTGTTGCAGATGTCTTGAGAGGTACATACCAAATGGGGCATTGTATTCTATAATGGGTCTAATGAGGGATGAGTACAGTGGGACAATGACCTCCTTTTTTCTGGATGAAAAGCCCTTAGTGATGAGGTGTGCCACATAGAAGGATTTCCTGTCTGTTGTGGCGATGTGGTTATCGAAGGTGAGAACACTGTCCACCTGTGTTCCTAAGTCTCTTATCACACTTTCGGTGTTTAGTGTACTGCCACCTATATGGTAATTCATGGATACATGTTTTTTTCCCAAAGGGGATAACTATACATTTCTTGGCATTGAGCTTGAGCCCATGGCTCTGGCACCAATCATCTGTTTCTGTAAGGCCCTTTTGTAGAGTATCCACATCATTTGGGGATTCAATAACGGCTCCCAGTTTGCAGTCATCTGCGAACTTTGTTAGCCAAAGTCCCTTAGTGTTGGTCTGTACGTCAGAGAAGTAGATGCCAAACAAGAACGGTCCCAGGACTGAACCCTGAGGTACTCCACTTGTCACTTGTCTGGAGCTGGATTTGGAGTCGGCTACTTTTACAGTGTGGGTTCTATCAGTAAGCCAGTTAGCAACCCATTGGGTGATGTAGGGATTAATGCCCAGCTTAGTAAGTTTATCTATGATTCCAGAGTGGGGGATGGTGTCAAAGGCCTTGGCAAGGTCTAGGTATGCTGTGTGAACCACCTTACCCTTGTCCATTGCTCTGGAGACTGATTCAAAGAAGTCAATCAGGTTCAGGAGACAAGATCGGCCCTTCACAAACCCAAACTGGGAGGGGTCCAGTGTTTGAAGGTTGCCAATGTCTTTGTTTATAAGTTCCATGATAATACACTCCATGGCCTTGCAGATAAGGCTTGTCAGACTGATGGGACGGTAGTTTCCGGGATCCAAGGTGGATCCCCCTTTGTGGAGTGGGATAACTGTAGCTGTGCGCCACTCAGTGGGCACGAAACCTGAGGTGAGGCTATGATTAAACATGACACTTAGGTGAGGTGCCAGTTCATATTGTAGTTTATGTAGTACACAGCCCGGGATGTCATCTGGTCCCATGGATGCTGTATTCTTAGAGAGTGCGTTTTTTACCTGTGTGGCCGTTATTACCGGAATTTGGCAATCTTCCGGTATTGAGATGGCCATTTAGGGGGTGAGAGGGGGATGAAGTTGGCACTGAATTGATCTGCCAGGATATTGGCAATATCCTTGGGATCGGTATATTTAATGCCATTCTGTTTTAGCTCAGAGCAGATCTGAGCATTGCCATTTAGATTCTTGACATAGTTATAGAATGCCTTGTGGTTGTCCTTGGAATCTTTGGCAATTTTATTTTCATAACTAGCTTTGGAGGATTTTATGAGGGATCTCCATTTCTTACTGAGGCTTGTAAGGGATTTTTTTGCATCCTGGGATTTTCCTCTTTTCTGCAACAGTTTCTTCCTTTTGTTGTAAAGTTTGTTTATGGCAGGGGACCACCAGATTGGCTTCCTTTTTTTGGATGAGATCATCTTGGTTCTATTTGGGATGGCATGATTCATGCATGAGTGGATGTGCTCGTACAGTGCCTTAGTGTAGGATTTAGCAGTTGAACTTTCAATTCCCGTTGGCATGGGTGTCATGAAGTTTGTCAGTTCTGACTTGAGTAGCATGAAGTTGGCTTTGGAGAAGTTTTTTTATGGAGGTTTCCTTAATGGGGGTGGGATGTGGATATTAAGGGTGATTAGCTTATGGTCAGACCTGACTAATGAGGGGGTGACCATAGGTGTAGAGCATCGATTTCCCATGTTGGTAATGACCAGGTCTAGGATATTGGACCCCCTGGTGGGACTATGGATTAGTTGATCCAGGGCGTTGGAATTTATGAATTCCAAGAACCATTGGGCAAAGTTGTTGGTACAGGAGTAGTTTTCCCAGTTAATGGCAGGGTAGTTAAAATCGCCCAGTATTAGGGTGTTTGGTTCTATCTTAATATTTTCCAGTATGGATGACATTTGTTGTGCAGCTACTTGGTCCTCCTTTCATACATTTATTTCACATTACAAATTGGATTTGACTTCTAGGAGAGCATCCTTTGGCTCTGTGGTGCTCTGGAATATCCTTCCATGAGGGCCTCCCAGGAGTTTAGTAGCTGGGGACTCTGTCCCACAGGTTGAAGACCAAATGAAGTAAACTACTTCAGATAAAGAAGTTATGTACTCACCATAATGTTCCATCTGAGTAGTTGTACTTCATTTGCCTTCAACCATCCCTCCCTCCTTCCCCTGGACCTTGGCGCATGTTCAGCCTGCGGGTTGCAGTATAGGTCACAAGTACATTTTCAGATCGGGTTCCAAGTATAAGTTCAGCAAACTAGATCTGGGGATGGAAGGCAGTGGAGGTGTATTATGGGTAAGGGGAGGAGACTGGAGCTCAGAGCTGATGCTAGTAATATTTGCCGGCTCTGATCCAATATGTATCCATATCACGCAGGTTGAAGACAAGTGAAGTACAGCTACTCAGATGGAATGTTATAGTGAGTACATAACTTCTTTTTTGTTGTCAAATTCATTTGAGCCTATGTCACATCTTACAAAATTTGTATTCTTGAAAGCCCTCAAACAAAACAAAAAAAACCCCACCAGCAATACACCCCTAAACCCTAATGATGCCCTGAACCTATTAAAACCTATTAACGTAATACTAACACATAACAGCAAGCAGTTGAGTTGCGGCAAGAACTCTCTTCCCTACTGCCAGTCACACTAGGAATCCCCCAAGGCTCCATACTTGGTCCCCTACTGTTCTCGATCTTCACAAACAACCTTCATGCCTCAACACTACATGCATCAGTCATCCAATATGCAGATGACTCCACGCTAATCTGTGCTGCTTCTTCCCAGCAAGAACATCAGCTACAAACCCAGGCCTCCCTTCTCTCTGTTGAAGCTTGGCTCACCAACTCCCAATTAATAAAATTAAAAGATGTAACCTCCCAAGGAGTAAATGCTTTGAACACCACCCACAGTCCAAGGATGAAAATAATGGCAAATAAAAACCACAGGTAATGGTTCGACACAAGGCTATATGGGTTCAAAAACATCCAATCCACACAGAAAGTAGCTCAATCTATGATCAAGTAATTTATTCAAAAAGCATATAAAAAACAGAGGTAAGTGCTTTCACCTGAATAGGGCTTCATCAGACCATATACAGACTCTGAACATTGCTCACTTTTAAATGGAAAAAGGCGCCAAATCAATTCAATTAGAAAATCTTTTAAAAAGACAGGAATGCCCTCCAGTAAAAAATGTGTATATATATATATATATATATATCTCACCAAAGTAAAGCCGAAGTACACAACAATTCAGCCAGATTAACTACATGCACATATAAAAACATGTATACAAAAAGGCAGATATATAAAATCAAAGATATAAAAAATCATCTATATATATATATATATATATATATATATATATATATATATATATATATATATATATAAAAATACATATAGCTATAAAAATGTATGCACATGACACATCTGTACATATATATTGCAAATGCACATATATAGCATATGGAAATTCTCATCTAAATACATACCCATCTTTAAACGTATAAAGCCATACAATGTATTCAGCACCTCCCAGTCCAACCTCTACCTAAGCCCTCTGGACTTCAAGAATGGCTTAAGGGGTACTTCATCATTAAGTCCACGGTGTTGATCTGCCCTGAACCTAATGATGCATTTGGCTTCCTGTTTTTCAGTCTGGTTCCTGATGTCCCCACCTCTGGGGTTAATAGACACCACATCAATAGCTCTGAACCTAAACACATGGGTGTTATCTGCACTTAGAACATGCTTAGAGAGCATTGATAGTGGATCTAATCCTTATCTGGTATAAGTATTCCCGTATCCTGTCCCTAAGCTTCCTGTCTGTCTTACCAACATAGAATACTCTGCATGCTTCACAGCATGTGAGATAAACATGTTCAGACATATAATCAGCAAGGACCCTAAACTCACACTTAATACCATTTGAGGGGTGTATGAAACTCACACTAGAGTCTGTGTAATCACAGAAATTGCACTGGTTACAGGGAAATGTCCCCAACCTATCATGTCTCTCATCCTTATCCATACGTCTTGGATAACACAATAACTTCTTCAGGTTAGATTTATTCTTATAGACAAACTGTGGGGTATCTCCCACAATCTCTCTAATACTGGGATCCACTGTTAACACCTCTCATTGGGACCTAATAACATCCTTAACACTTCCCACATCCTGGTTATAAAACAAAGGTACCCTAATACTATCAAACTCAACAGACTTCTTGGAAGACTCCGACACACCTAAACCAGTAGTTACATCTACAAATTTAGAAAAATAAGGGGTAGCTGGACCCTCTCTCAAGATAGACAGGTCCCTCAACTGCTTCTCAATCTCCTCGACTTTATAGGCCCTAGCCTTAAACTTCCCACATAATTCATTCAATTCTGAACTAAATCCTGCATGGGAAGGATTATACCGGGATTCCCTCATGGCTTGATCTCTAACCACATTCCCAAACACATATCCCGGGTGCATGCTATGATGCCTATGTAGGAGGGCATTCCGATGACATGACTTCCTATACACCCCCCTGTTCATCAACCCATTATCCAGCCTCTCTGTATACACATCTAGGAAGGAAATCCACATTCCAGAGAGCTCGTGACTAAACTTCGAAAACCCTGACAGACTATTAACCTTATCAACAAATACAGTCAATTCATCCGTCGTTCCTTTCTGGATGAAAAAAAGATCTGTAAAACGTCTGTAGAAAGGGACCTATATAGAAAAATCTTCCAGTCTAAACAAACACTCCATTTCCCAGGAGGCCATAAAAAGGTTGGCGTAGCTATTGGCACACGAGGTGCCCATAGCCATGCCATCCTGTTGCAAACAACATTGGGAATCAAAACAGAAAATGTTATTCTCAAGTACGACTTCCAGGAATAATATCAATAAGTCCCCCTATTTAATGGTTACTATGGTTGTCCAGCCACTCTTTACAGTTTTTCCCAGTGGGAAAGGAGTCCAGAGGGTTCTTGACTATTTGCAATGTCATACTGAATTTAGTGGCCCTGTTATGGACTTATTGGTATTATTCCTGGAAGTCGTACTTGAGAATAACATTTTCTGTTTTGATTCCCTATGTTGTTTGCAACGGGATGGCGAAAATCATGCAAGAAGAATCTACAATGGTGGCTTCTCTCCAGTCACGTGATGTTAGGTCAACCTGTTTTCCCACATCGGCTTGTGGTACAGTGACCACAGAGGCCTCACAGATAGGGTGGGGGCATTATCTGGGGGAGGATGGTCCAATGCACCTGGCAAGAACACTAGGCCCATTTGCACATTAATGTCCTAGAGATGAGAGCAGTGCTGTTGGGATTGCAAGCACTCCAGGACTCTCTTCTGCTAGGGACAGTTGCAGTTCAGACAGTCAACTTGTCAGTGATCTGGTACATAAACAAGCAAGGAGGAACCAGGTCCTATCCACTTTGTCAAGAAGAGCTCAGAGTATGGCAATGGGCAACATCTTCCCAGCATTTTCTGATAGCAACGCATATCCTGAGGAAATTCAGTGTGATAGTGGACAGGCTCAGCAGGGTGATATTAATGCCTCACAAGTGAAACAAGAAGTAGCGGAAAGGATATTCTGAAAATGGGTCCAACCTTGCTGCGACCTCTTTGCCACTCCCTTGAATACCAAATGCAGCAGCTATTTTGCCCTGATCCCCCCTCCGGGGGAATCACCAAGGGATGCACTTGTTCACGACTGGCCCTCGGGACTACTTTATGCATTTTCCCCATTTTCTGTAATACCCAGAGTCATTCAGAAAGCCAAGTCGTTGGGAAGCAAACTAATTTTCATTGCCCCATACTGGCCTCGTCAGATTTGGTTCCCCTTTCTCTGGTCTCATCTTCAGGAGGATCTGTGGGTTCTGGACACAGTTCCAGACCTTCTGACTCATACTTCTGGAACACCCCACCCCAAACTCTAAACCCTCAAGTTGACACCGTGGCTGCTCCAGTTCCAGATTTAGTCAGGCTTCATAATTTCACGCCAGCAGTGAAACATTCTAATATCCTCACACAAGGTCTCAACCAGGAAGTCATACCTCAGTAAATGGAAAAGGTTTTCGTACTGGGCTTCAACGAAAGACATTGATCCTTTCTCTGCCCCAGTCAGTTTTATTCTTGAGTTCCTGGCAGAGCTGTTTCATCAAGGTTCCACTGCAGCTACTATAAAAGTCCAGTTAGCTGCAATTTCTAGTTTTCATATAGGTGATTTGACTCCTAATTTGATGTTACACACATTGTGCAAAGCATTTTTAAAAGGCACTTGTTTATTAAGACCTCCCATTAAAGATCCTCTATCACAATGGGATTTGAATTTTGTACTATCACACCTAACTCTGCCGCCCTTTGAGCCGCCATCAACATGTGATTGAAAATTTATGTCATGGAAAACTATTTTATTGGTTGCCATTACTTCTGCAAGGAGTGTCTCAGAACTACAAGCCTTATCCGTCAAACCTCCTTATATGATCTTTCATAAAGATAGAGTATCTCTTTGGACTAATCCATCCTTTTTACCTAAAGTGTGCTCTTAAGCTAATCTAAATCAATCTGTTGAGCTGCCAGTGGTTTCCCTAACCATGGCAACAAGGCAGAATACAAGCTCCACCAATTAGACATCCATAGACAACTGTGCTTTTATTTAGTTAGAACCAAAGATTCTATGAAATCAGATCAGCTGTTTATCTCCTTTTCACAAGCAAAAAAAGGCATGCCTGTTTCTAAGGTCACACACTCAAACTGGCTTTCAGGCTGTATCACCTTTATCTACATTACTAATAACAGCGATCTGCTCTTTAAAATCAAGGGACACTTCACAAGAGCCATAGCAACATCATCTGCTTATCTAGCTAGACTATAACTGGACAGCATTTGTGCCGCTGCTACGTGAGCAAGGCCCCATACCTTTATCACTCATTACGAAGTAGATTTGGCCTCCAGGGACAGGGCCTCCTTTGGTTCCACTGTCCTGAAGAATGTACTCCCATGAGCTACCCAGGGAATGTGGTGCTAGGGACGCTGTCCAACCAGTAAGAATGAAGGCAAGATAGGACAACATAACATAAAGAAGTTATATACTCACCATAACGTTCCATGTTTGTTGTCCATCTCATCTTCATTCTTGTGTCCCTCCCACCTTTCCCCAGCCCAAAGTTTCTGGGGAACTTAGAGGTTTTCTTTCTTTGGCAAGGAAGTTCTCTGACTTCTTTTTTATCTGCATATTTTACAGAGTATTATACATATAGACTCATTACTTTGGTTATCAGCAAACAAGATCTGGGGAACTACACCAGTGCATGATGGGATAGGGATTCAGCCACGAGCTAAGTGGAAGTCTTCGAGCTTTAGTATATGACCGAGTAGGAACCAATGATCAGTTCTGAACCCAACTAGTAAGAATGAAGGCGAGATGGACAAGAAACTTGGAACATTATGGTGAATACATAACTTTTTTTCTTGATGTTGCAGTTTTCCTGCTTTAAAGATTGCTTTTGCACATTTATCAAGACCAAATGACATCCTTGTATCATATGAAAAAGTTTTGACTAGTTGCAGTTGTGCTTTCAGTTCCTCATCTGATGAGATGTACAGTTTTAAATCATTGACAAAGAGAAGATGAGAGGTCTTTACACTTTGTTGTTTTCTAGGAGCCAAGTTATAGCCATGGCCTAATCTGCTAAGTAGACAGTTTAATGGATTATAAGGGCAAAACAGAATAGCAGCAGTGATAGGGAGTCATCCCTGGAATAATAATTTGTCCTTTATCGTGGCTTAATTGCAAAGTGGTCTGCCACTGTTTCATGATCAGTGTAATGTAGTCGATCAGTGTAGGGCATATGTTATACATTTTTAAGCACTGTTTTATTTATGAACGTGGAATACTATCAGATGCTTTTTTATAGGCAATCCATGCCATACTTAAGATTTTTCCTCTTTTTACAGTTCTCCATTATGACTTTATTACGCAACTGATGATCTTTTGTTCCATATGACTTTCTTTTATTACTCCTTTGTTCTATTGCATGATTGAGTTTTCTTCCAAATGACTATAAACTCTGTTGGCATCAATTCCAGTGTATAGTTTATATGTCGTCAGAAGGCAAATTATTGGTCTATAATTTTTAGGATAACTTGCCAGTTCACTCTTAAGTAGGAGCATTGTTTTTCCTGTTGTTAACCAGGTTGGTGTCTGTTCGGGATGCGCATCTAAATAGTTCTTACTCATGGCTAAATCTTTGTGCAAAGATGTTAATACTTTTAGGCAGAAGTTAGGTACTGCATTTGGGCCTAGGGTTTTCCATTTGGAGGCTTTTCTCAACTTTATCTCAATGTGTCTGGCTGTTATTTCATCCCATTTCATATCCTGTACCTTTAAACTTCTTATTCTTTCATTTACTTCTTCTGTCCATTTAACATCTTTGTTTCACAGGATCTTCACAGATATTTCTCCAAAATGCATCTGTTTCTTATTTTTTGGGTGGTCTTTCAATTCATTTTGCCTTGTTTCCCATTTCTCTATTGAACCTTTTGGGGTTGTCAGTAAATTGCTTATTTTGTATTTTTCCTTTATATTTATCTGTGTATCTAAGTTTTTCTGCCTGTGCTGAGATTTTTAGTTTATTACGTGCAATAGTGCAAGATAGATCCTGGTCCGTTATAATACTGCACAATGCGTTTTAGTCTGTCTTTCTGAGTATTTTAGTTGATCTGTTCCCTCTTCTATACTCTTCTAACAGTGACACTTCTTGTCTTTGTTTTATAGTTTTCTCTATTCAGTACTTCCATGATGGTATTTGATTTCTCCCCTTCCTTTCCCTTACTACTGTGTGTTCTTGTGGTAGAATTTTGTCTGTTATTAATTTAGCTGCACATTAATATATCCTGTTTACTTCTGTTATATCACATGAATCTCTATGGACAGTCCTAATTACTGTGTTCATTTGTTTTATTAAATGTCTGACATTTTGGGTTTTATTGACCTCCTGCAGTCTGTTTCTTTCATTGATCTTAATATGTCTGTCTCTATTAAATCACGCAACTCTTCTCTTAGCTCATTTCCTTCTAAATTGAGGACACATTTTTTGTTCTTCATTTCCTGTGGGCATTCTACAGAGAGTTCTGTAGCATCTTCCTGTGGGGCATTCTCTTTAATTTCAACCTGTGTCTTCCATTATACTGATTTCATGTGGAAGGCTCCAAAATATCTTCATATGGCAACTCCCCAGTTGCTTCCCATTCCACTGGTTTCTCCTTAATTTGGATGTCTGTTGCTCTATCCTGCTGTGGTGCTTTCTGAGTTAGATTTTCTACACTTTGCAGGTACTCCATAACCTCAGTTTCTATTTCTTTACTAATCTTTTTTTCTACTTTTCCTTTGTCTTTTTATTTTTTATATTGTAAAGTTTTCCGTGTCTGGATTCCTTTGCATACATTTTTCTTCAAATCATTTTGGTACTGCTCTTTTTGTATTGCTTAATTTTGCTTTTTCCTTTGCATAAATATTACACCATATTAAATCTCTTTTTCTTTCCCATGTCCATATTTCTTCTACAGATGTCTCCTGATCTTCCTGTTTCTCCTTACTCTGGGACCTTGTTCCATCATGTTGTAATGCAGCCTGTGTTAGACCTTCTACACCAAATCCTTCACTTCGCAGGCATTCCATAACTTCAGCTTCTATTTTTTTAATTTCTACTTTACTAATCTTCTTTTTTGCATTCCCTATTTGTGGTATTATTTTTTTTATTGCGAAATTTTCCATATCTGGATACCTTTGCTTGTATTTCTCTTTGAATATCTTTGGGGCTGCCTTTTTTGTATTAATTAATTTGGCTTTTGACTTGCATAAATATTGCACCATATCAAATCTCTCTTTCTTTCCTATGTCCATATTTCTTTTTAATACTTTTCAAAAATCTCTAGGTTTTGTTGTTTATATTTTTGCACTTCCTCAGATGCTTCTTTTTCCAAACAGGTCAAAATTTCTTGGTCTGTATAATGTTTTTTTCATAGGTCTGTTTTATTAATGAACACACATTTTTATTTGAGGCTTCTGACAGTTTTTCTTGTAGAAGTATTTTGCTTTCCTCTAATTTCTCTGTTAATCTTTTTGTATATCCTGTGTCTGGAAATTCTGGTCTTTTTGCATAATAGTAATAATACATAATTTTTCTTATCCTCAGTAGTCTACTCTGTTGTCTTTATGGCTCTTTTTTGGCCTATCAGTTTTTGTGCTTTGTGTGGACTGCTACTTCCTTCTACAACAGGGGGCCATCCTCTGTTCTCTATTCTTTGTGACTGTTGCTATTCTCCTTCAGGATCTGCATTCAAAATCCCATTTTTTCCTTGTTTCTTGAATTAACCCTGCTTCATCATCAACCCCTTCCATGTAGCTTTCTGCTTGTGTTACGTATAAGACCCTTAACTAAATATCCCTTCAAATTGGGTAATCCTAAACCTCCTTGTTCTGTTGGGACGATCAATTTATCCCTTTAGTTTATTACACAGGCCCTTAAAAACATTCTTACTGTTTGTCTTGCTTACCATATCCATAGGCAGCAGCTTCCAGTTTCTCATTTTTTTATTATGTTTTGTTTTGTCTCTTCCCTCATATTTTTAACTGCCATAACCAAATACTTCTTAATCTATGTTCTTAAATACTACATTTCATCATGTCTCCATAAATGTGGGTATTGCTGGACCAACTCATTTGTGGGTACATAGTTTATAGCTATAATATTTGTTTTATATTCATTAATTATATATCCAGAAAAAAAAGGACTATCTCTGAATATTCCATAACACTGAGATGTCTTTTCTGGTTCCATCAGGTTCAATATAGTATCATCTATGAATAAAGCCATCTTTTCTTGATTGCCATTCCAATTATATCATTGAATTTCTGAGTCCTTTATTTTCTTTGCCACTGGTTCTAAATGTAATGCAAATAACAAAAAAGCTTGTAACGTTAAGTCTCATTTTGAAAACCAAACAAAAAAAAAAATACAAATATGAAAATGGGGCACTTACAAATGTCACCAGTGCTCTGTTTGTGGGTATATTTTGGAAAGCCTTTATTTTGTAGAGAGTAGAAGTAATAGAACCTTTTTAGTGCCAGGTTCTTTTACATGCAGCTCTAGGTATGCTGTTTACTTGGCTAAGTGCTCCTCCTGTGAAGCATTATATATAGGAAAAACCAATAGGGAACTCAAAAAAGAGAATTTTATGAACATCACTATGCAATAAAGATAAAAAATACAGTAAATTTGTTAGCCAAACATTCAGTTGAGAGTAAACTTTTTTTTAAAAAATTCTGTTTTTGTGTAATTGTTCATGTCACCACAAATTTTAATGGTGACAAATAGGGATTACTTGACTATAGAGAGTTAAAATGGCATATTAAGTCTGTTCTATGTGTATTCACTAGGATTAAACAGTAGTGTTAACTTAAAAGTGATACTTAACAGAAAACAACCCAGTGATATATCCAAATAAAAATTTCAATTGTGTTTTATTTTATTGTAGTGTTTAATATTTATGATGGTGCTTTAAGAATTTAATTGGTTGGTCATCTGAGGTTTCTGATTATTGGATGGGTGTATTTGTAAAGATGGTATTTAAACGTTTTATTCATTTTCTGTATTTATTCTGATGAAGACCATTTCTGTCAAAAGCACGTAATCATTAAATTGATTGGCATTTCTTCCTTTTTCTGATTCCAGTGGTATTTTTTAGAAACCTTTATTTTCTTTGCCACTGGTTCTAAATGTAATGCTAATGACAAACGGGAAAGAGAATACCCCTTTCCGGTTCCTCAGTTCAAACAAAACATATCAGAGAGGAACCCTCCCACTTTGATTTTTGCCTCTGATCCCTGATGTATGCTCCTAGCTCCTAATTAACCATATTATTGTATTAGGAAATGCAAATATTTCCATTGCCATACTCATAAAATCCTAGCTTACTCTGTTGAATGCTTTCTCTGCATCAAGATCCACCAATAGCAACAGTATTGTCTTACATTCTTCTTCCCTCTGGATCATCATTGTTCTATTAATGTTGTCAGATGTTTGCCTCCCCTCCACAAAACCACATTGGTCCATAGAGATCAATTTTGGAATCACCTTTTCCATTCTTTTAGCCAATATAGACTTAAAACAGTTAATAATCATGGCTTAAAATTGAAATGGGCCTATTTGAATCAGATGGGTCTTTACCATCTTTATGCATTACAGCCACCACAGCTTTTTTCAGGGTGTTCCTTTTAAAATACTGTTAAAAACCTAAAGAAACACAAAAAAATGCAGAACAGTAAGGAAAAATTCTTTACTGTGCATCCGGTACCATGGCTTACGCATTCAAGGAATAATTAACATACCATGCAGCACATATTTTATACATCCCTTAATTGCATAATGAATCCATTAATTAATTAACCAGTTCCCACTGTCTTTAAATAGAGACATATAAATATTTAAAATGACATTGCACATGTTTTTTGAAATGATATTGCACATATTTCTTAGAATAACATTCCACCTATTTTTAGAATGACATTAAAAATGTTTTTTTAGAAAATTCAGTAATGTCCCCTAACAAGTGAAAATCTATAACATTTTAAAAAAATACAGACAATGAAGAATCCTAATATATTTTTTACCCCACATTCAAGTTAATATCCAAATTTAACCCCCTAGAATGTAAGGTATCAAAATTTATGATGCATTTTGTTTCTAACAGCATTAAACTATTTAAGAATTCCTCCCCCTGACAAGCTATAGGCTTAGCTAATACAATGTAAGAGAAAGTAGAGTCTGTGCCACCATAATATTTCCTGAAATGCTCTACTACTGGGCTTTCTAATCTACCTCTCCCGATGTCTCCCAAATGCTCCATAATTCATTTTTTCACTGCCCTCTTGGTCTGCCGTATGTACCACTTGACTGGAGAACGTTCTCAACCAATTATATAAATCACCACCCAAGATTCACATAAGCCACGGTGGTACAGCGGTAGCATTGTTGCCTCACAGCAAGAGGTTCTCCTGTTCGATTCTCGGCTGGAGTGCCTTCTGTGTGGAGTCTGCCTGTCCTCCCCGCGGTCGAGTGGCCTCCGAAAGACATGCATGAATGGGCGTGTCTTCGCTGAAGGTTGGGCGTCAGGCTGGCAACTCGGCACCATAAAAATCTACTGCCAATCATTAGCGGATCGGAGTTCCGCTATAGTGACCCCCTAACCGGGAAAAGCCAAAAAGACAAACAACAACAACCACCACCCAAGATTCACAATTATATTGATCCAAAGCCTTATATGTCCTACCTTTAATGTTAACCCCATCTATGTTTCTGATCTTATCACGCGCTTTACACCTGCCACAAGGGAAACTACCCCTTCTTGTGTTTCCCCTTTCTACCGTACCTATACCTAACAATTCCTTCAAATCCATGAACCTACTGTAAGAAAAGGTAACCTTATCTGGGAACAATCCCTTGAGGCTTGCATCATTTAAAATAATAGGCCAGAATCTATCCACTAATTTCCTCAGAATGTCTGAGAAAGGTGAAAATCTATCCACAAAAAAAATGTTATCCTTAACTTCCCCCCTTCCAAATTCCTGATCTTTATAATTTCTTCTTGATGAACCCCTTTCTTCCTCAGTGTAAGCTATCCCTAACACTTTTTTAACCTTGTTCTCAGCAACATTTAGGGTATATTCATCATAACCCCTGCTGAGTAGTTTCTCCCTGATCTTCCCAAACTCATCATCCAACTTGGACTTATTTGAAGTATTATTCGCTATACGGAGATATTCTCCATATGGCAATGATGGAACCAAATGAGGAGCATGCATGCTATCAGCCTTGAGGAAATTGGTAACAACAGTTTCCTTCACAAGGGGCTTAAATTACATTTTCTGATTTTCCCCACAAAATAATTCTAAATCTAAATACTGCACTATTTCCCTGGTAGTGTGAAAAGTGAACTCCAGACCAAAGTGATTACCCTGCAAATACTGCATAAAGTCCTGAAATTCCTCTACTTCACCCTTACATATGTAAATTAAATCATCTTGTGTACTTTTTAAACACAATTACTTTCTGCTTATAAAATTCAGAGTTGTAGATGTATGAATTCTCAAAGTAATTTCTAAACAAAATAGTATAAACAGGGGCATAGGAAGCCCCCCACTGCAGTTCCCTCCTTCTGCAAGAAATATTGATTCTCAAACTTAAAGCAATTATGTGTCAAGGAAAATTCTAGCAAACGTATCAAAAAATCTGTATGTGGGCCTTCACCTAGCATATTGCTTATGGCTTCCAAACCCCATCTATTCTTAATGCTTGTGTATACTGATTTAACATCCACACTGGCCCAGTAGTAATCATTTTGCCATTCCATGCCCCCTATCTTATTAGAGAGCTCCTTTCCATTTTTAATGTGCAACATGATTTTGCATAAGAAATCTTTACGTTGGAAATCTAAAAACATGCCCACATTTTGTAAGTAAGCTCCCCTGCCAAATACTATTGGCCTTCCAGGAGGGTTGTAAATATCTTTGTGTATTTTGGGTATCACTTTGAATTTAGCATCCTTTGGGTTCCTAATATACAATTTCTTAACATCTAAAGCAGAAAGGAAACCAAACCTTTCACCTTTCTAAGATTTCCAACAACTGCAAATTAAATTCACTAACAGGGTTGCAAAGCAAAGCTTCATATATTGATATGTTTTCCAAAAGGGCCATAGCCATACTATTATAATAGTCTTTGGTCAAAATTACCCAATTACCCCCTTATCCACCTGTGTGAATATATATTCGTGACAACTTTTCCTGAAGTGCTGTAGAACATCCCATTGCTTCCTATTCAAATAATATACCCTGTTCTTTTTTCTAAATTTGTGATATTCTACCTCTAGTTGTTTACAAAGAACATTCTCAACATTGCATATACTCAGACGTTTTGGGAGGCACAAAGGATTCTCAACATTGCATATACTCAGACGTTTTGGGAGGCACAAAGGAACTACAATATGGCACTTGTGGTATCTGTAACTTGCCATACCCAGTGAAAAAACATGGACCGCTATTCTCAACATCCCCATTCCCAAGCATGCACTCCCCATCATCACATAACTCATAGTCATGAATTGACAAATTAAGTAAAGAGTTTTCCACATTTATATTTGCTTCATCATTTACTTTTTCATTAATTACATTATTGTTATTTTCAAAACATTCTTAGGTTAATTCTTTATTTCTGTTGTCATAAAATACTTTTAAATGTAACTTGTGGCAAGAACGAATAACCTCCAGGATTAAATCAGCCAAGCTAAGAAAATGTGTGGGGATGAATTTGATCCCTTTATCCAAAACAGATATTACATCCTGACTGAGATTCAAATCTGACAAATTATTTTTAAACTTGTCAAGTCCCTTTCATTGTCCCTAACATTTGTACAGAGTCCATGACCCGACAAAATGTCCATTCCACATTATGAAAGGCCTCCACTTCCGCCAACTCATTGCCAGTAGAATTTGTTTCTCTTCCTTCTGTTTCTGTTGCTCATGTTAGAATTCCCCTGCCATTTACGACCACAACCTTTAAAACCCTGGGTAGTCCCCTTTTGAGGTGTAGATTCTGTAGTTTCTATGGTTAAATCCTCAAAAGACACACTTTTTACTCCTTGACACTGATTCCACCGAGGAAAGGGAGGAATCCTGCTGGGTGCGACCTCTGCTACTAGAATGCCGAGCTGATTCATTATGCAATCAAGGGATGTATAAAATATGTGCTGCATGGTGTGTTAATTATTCCTTGAAGGCATAAGCCGTGGTGCCAGATGCACCAGTAAAGAATTTTTCCTTGCTGTTCTGCGTTTTTTGTGTTTCTTTTGGTTGAAGTGCTTTTTGTGCCCTTTATACTGTTAAAAACCTTCCAGAGCTTTTATCACTCTCTTTCCTCCTAACGTCCAAACTCCCATCAGAATACCATCTGATGTCCTTACATTCACTGCTGCAGTTTTCTTAACAGATGGGATTCCCTGCCGTGGAAGTCCGAACATCTGGCCAGTCAACCAAAGATGACTAGTTGTATTTAAAAGGTTTGCCAAACATCACTCTAATGTTCCTTGTGTAACATAGGGCATAGGGCATAAAAATGGTGTTCAGCCCTACCATAATCAGAACTTCTTTGCCTGCAGTGTGAATGTATCTTTGTACTGTTAGTCTTTTTTCCTGCATTCATTTTCTGCCAGTTTAACATAGTTTCATTCTCCAGTGACTACCTCTGGCCGTTTGCTGACTTCTGTTGCAGTTGCAGTTGCAGATGTGTCCCATTCGGGAATTTGTTTTTTCTGTTTCTTGGGGTTAATGTCATCCTGGAAGGTAAATGCCAGTATGGGAGACTTATTCCCCATTAAGAACACCATAAGTGCCTTTTTTGTCTAGGAGCCTCTCATGATAATATATCTTGTTCTATTTGTCAGGCGTTCATTCCGAAAACCCTTCACAGTACACTTTCTTTCCTTTCCTTGTATCTTAAGAACCAGCGTCTTAAGCTTCTCGCTGAAGATACAATGGAAGGAATCTCCCGCCCTGAGGGTAGCTTTTTAGGAGGGAGAGAAGAAGGTGAAAAAGGTACAACCAGAATCTTCCACTGTCCAGCCTCTGCCAGTTGTTTTTCCTGTGATTGTTACAAATCTGGAGGCTTGTCCAGCTGTGTTGTCGAATTTCTCTGCTGTGACCATGTCAGAGACCAGTGTGGGTCCAGCTGGCTGCATATCCAAAGAGGCTTTGCAGGAATCTGTCTGAGACATTCAGGGGAACCACGGCTGATTTTTTTTCCAAGGGGCCTAAGGGAGTTTCTCAGTTTTTGGTTGGGGAAGAAGTTCCTACTACTGTTCTTGACTGCTCTCCTGGGCCTGAGCCTTCTCAGTTTTTTGGAGGGGACATTCCCTTAAATTAAACCTGCTTCTTCTGCTCCTAAGGATCCACAAAGTGAGTGGCAGGCCTTCCTTCCCTCAGGATACTGCTTTAATGTCCTCAAGGCTTCCTCAAGAGGTTTTGGTTCCTGCTCCTCCTTGGTCCTCTACTCCCCTTAAAAGGCCTAGAGAACAGGATTCTTCATAGACGAGTCCGATTCAGATAATGAATCCCTGACTTATTCTGATCAAATTCCTTCTCCTTTAGACTGTGGCTCAGAGGAGGAGTAATCAATTAGTCCAGATGTTCCATTTGAGGAAATTTCCTTTGGGGACACACTTTCTAGGATGATGGATTTTTTTTTAAGTGGGACTGTGCTTAGGTCTCTGATATGCAAAAAAGGTACTATGAGTTGCTGCATTTGGAAAACCCCTAAACTTGCAGCTATTCCTCCTGTTTTGGCTACTTTACTGGATGCTTTTTCCAATGCCTCTCATGCTCCTGATTCTCTGCCTTCTGCTCTCAAGAAGCCTGATGGGTTTTATAGGGTGCCTGTGTAACTGTCCTGCTGTTGACCACTCTGTTGTGTCTGTAGCCTCTGATAAGCCATCTCAGTTGCTTCCTTCACCCAAGTTATTGCCTTCTGACAAGGATAGCAGAACTGTGGAATGGTTGGGTAAGAAGGTTTACACTTCTACTACCCTAGCTTTTAAGGCTGTTAATTATTAGACCCATATGTCTAGGTATGTGTTGGCTATTTTTTCTCAGGCCTGTCAACTTATTTTTGATTTTCCGAAGGTAAAACTTCTGTTCTTTCCTTGCTAGGGACTTACTCTCAAGTCATTCGACATTCTATTAAATTTAGTTATGATGCAGCAGATGCTTCTTCTAGGGCTGCTGTTTTTGATTCAGTGATGAGGTATTCTTGGCTAAGGCTTCATCCTCTACCTGTGATAATAAAGCTACTTTGATGAATGCTCCTCTGTATTCTAAACTTTTGTTTGGGAAAGCTGCTGCTGGTTTGTTTAAGTCCTTTTACGATAAGGGTAAGGCCTTACAGAAGCTTAAACATGTGTTTGTTTCTCCTGTGCCTAAATTTCAGAGAAACTATCCTGCTAAGCCTTCATTTGTTTGTAGGCAATTCCGCCCTTCTACTAAAGATAGGAAGAGTAGCTAATGGGCTTCTCCTGCTAAGGTTACTCAGTTTTCAGGGACTTCGAGGCTTTCCTTTCTGGACAAACCAGGTGCTGTATGACTCTTCCTCTCTTCCCAGCCATATTCCTCTTTCTCTTTACCTTTCTCTTCCTCTTTTGCTTCGAACCACTCTGGATTCTTGGGTTATGTTGATTATTTATTAGGGGTACTTCATGGTGTGGAAATTCCGTTATCCTTTTATGGGCATTCTTCTGCCTCCTCTGGAATAACTTCCCTTTCTCCCAGAGGTTCTTCAAAATCTCTTGACTCTGGGTACTATTTAGGAGATGTCTGTATCCAAAATGGGGAAAGGGTTCTACTCCAGACCGTTTCTAGTGCCCTGAAATGTATTCTAGACCTCTCTCATCTAAACACTTTTCTAAAAGTGCCTTCCTTTTGGATGTTGTCCCTTCAGATTCTGTTTCCTTTATTGCTCCCTCAGGCCTTAATGGTGTCTCCAGATCTCAAGGGTGCTTATCTCCATATTCCAATCCATCCTCTTTTCAGGAAGTTTTTGTGTTTCTCTATTGCTTTCTGGCATTTGCAGTTCTCTGCTTTGCCTTTTGGCCTTTATATTGCCCCATGGGTGTTCATCAAATGCTTTGCTCCTGTGATTGCTTTTTGCAGGCTTCAAGGATTCCATGTATTTCCTTACTTAGACAACCTGTCGATTCAGGCATCTTCTCTAGAGACCTTTTTGCAAAATCTTCATTTTACCATTTCCCTTCTTCAGAGCCTGGGTTTCACTATAAATTTCTAAAGTCGTCTCTGACTCCTTCTCAGGATCATGTTTTTCTGAGTTGCAGGATTCAGATGGTGACCATGCTTGCATACCTGCCCCCTCCAAAGGCCTTAACTCATTTCTTTCTTTCTTTCAAACTGTTCTTCCTCTGGCTTCCATTACCACCAGGGTGTTTCTGAGAGCTCTGTGTTTCATGGCATCCACCATTATGATGCTCCCTGTGGCCAAACTTCACATGAGGAAGTGTCAGTGGTTTCTGAAGTCAATTTGGCTCCATCATGCACATCCTGTAGACTTTGTAGTTCCTCTTCTTCCTTGTTTCAGACAGAAACTTCACTGGTGGATTCAGCAGTTGTCTCTGAATCCAGGCATCCCTTTCCATCCTCCTCTTTCCTCTTAGGAATTGTTCACAGATGCTTCAGACCTGGGATGGGGGTGACATTTTGTTCCCTAAAAGTATAGGGGGTGTGACTTGTTAGGCAGTTTATATCCTTTCCGGTCAGAACATTGTGGCAGACACACTGAGTAGGTCCTTAACTCAGTCCCACAAATGGATGCTTCATAGGGATGTGGTTCTGGACATTATCCACCAGTATTTTACACCTCAAGTAGATCTTTTTGACTCCCCTATGAACAGAAAATTTCTTCTGTTCTGTGCCAGAGAGCTAGGTCTTCTGGTGTGGAAGGCAGATGCCCTCTCATTTTCTTGGAAGGGGATGTTTCTTCCAAGGCTCATAAGAGATTACTAGGCTGTCAACCTGGAGGCCATTTTCAGCCTAGCCATTCCATCCTAATGTAATACCATAGAAATGTTATTCAGTACCCATTGCATTTAGTGATGACTGCCCATGTCCCAGAGGGACTATTTCAGTCCCAGGCAATATTTAGGTCCTTGAAATGGGTAGCCCTAGTCCTGTTTGATTTATGGATATGCAGGAAGTTTATTAGGTTTGAGTCTTGGATTGCTCTGTAGACCAGGAATAAGTCTCGCCTAAGAGGTCTATATGATACAACTGGAAAGACCCCAAATGTACCTCACCAAGAGGATCAAAGGGCTCAAACAGATGCCATATGCTGCCCGGTTAAAGAAACTCCAGCTCTACTCAGTGGCATACCGCCTGCTCAGAGGCAATCTGTGCCTGACGTATAAAGCCATGTCCAACCCGGAATTAATGGACATGCTGCACCTCAGAAAATCCAAATCCCATCGAGCTACGCACTCGAGAGACTTGAACCTCTGCACTGAAATAAATAGGACATGCTGGAGGGACAGATTCATAACCGAGAGGCTCCCTTCACTCTGGAATAAAATCCCAGTCCAGGTTAGGCAGAGTCCCTCATTGAGACTCTTCAAGAGGAATCTTGATGAGTGGATGGGAGATCGTAGGTTTACCCCGGGTATCACTTCTGTGTCACTGTTAGACAGAGGCCCAGTATACTAACCACGAAAAAGGGCATTGCAAAACTTATTTAAAATGGGTGGCGAAAGTCAAACACACTCTGGCTAGACTTATAAATGCCCTAGGGCAGATAGCCTAGTATGAACCTATGAACAAAGTATAGTGACAGGGACTTTAGTCTGTCTTTGTAAGGCACATGCTGGAACCCCTTGGTGATCTTTGTTAGAAACCTCTGAGGTCTCTCTAGTTGCTACAGGTGCTTTGTACGGTACATGCCGAATGGAGACTTATACTCAATTATGGGCCAGATAAGTGCAAAGTATAGAGGGGTTATAACCTCTCTTGCTTGAGTCAATGCATTTACTAATCAAGTGTGCTACATAGAAAGTCTTTCTTACTAAAGTAGACATATGGTTGTCAGTTAAGGTCGCAGTCAACTTGTGATCCCAGGGCCCTTACCACTTCATGAATACTTAGGGTATTGTTGCTGATTTGCTAGTGTGAAGGAGCATTGTTTATGCCGAAGGGAATGATGATGCATTTTTTGCATTCATTTTGAGTGCATGACTAATACACTAGTTGTTGGTCTGCATGAGACCCTCCTGAAGTATACTGACATCATTTGGGGATTCAATGATTTCACCAAGTTTGTAGTCTGCAAACTTGGTCATCCACAGCCCCTTAGTTTTGACCTGAACTTCTGAGAAATATATACCAAACAGTAGGCAGCCCAGCACTGACCCCTGTGGGTACCCCACTGGTAACAAGTCTGCTGGTTGATGTGGAGTCACCCACTTTGCTAGTGTGTCCGGTTTGTGAGCCAGTTGGCAACCCATCTTACAACAAAGGGGTTTACATTCAGTTTGCTAAGATTATCTGTAATGCCTGTATGTGGGATTGCTTAGAAAGCCTTTGCCAAGTCCAGGTATACCGTGTGCACAGATTTACCCTCGTCAATGGCCTGGTCACATTTTCAGAGAAATCCACCAGATTTAACAAGCAGGATCTGCCCTTGAAGCCGAATTGAGTAGGATCCTGGGATTGGAGGTCACCTATGTCTTTATTTATGAGGTCCATAAGGATACTTTCCATGACCTTATAGGTGAGGCTGGTCAGGCTTATGGGCCTATAATTCCCTGGATTTATTGCTAGGCCACCTTTGTGGAGGGGAATAACTGTTGCTGTTCTCCATTCCACTGGAAAAAATCCTGTGGTTAGGCTATGATTGAAAAGGGTACTTAATGGTGATGCTAGTTCATGTTTTATCCTGTTTAGAAGACAGCCTGGGATGTCTTCTGGTCCCATAGAGGCTGTATCTTTTGCCTTAGACAAGGCTTTGAAGACCTGCTCTTCAGATATGTAGGGTGGAGGGGAAGGGTGGGGTAAGGTTTGTGATAAGTTAGAAGGGCACAAGGAAGTGAGATTTGTCACTTTACCTATCCTTTAGCAAGTTTGCTATCTCTGTTGGGTCAGTGTGTGTGATACCATTAGTCACTAGTTCTGCACATGCTTGGGTTCTACCTTTTAGGCCGCATACATAGCTGTAAAAGGCCTTTTGGTTAACCTTGGCATTACTTGCTAATTTTCTGTCAAATGAGCTTTTAGAGAATTTGACAAGTTGTCTTATTTGCCCGTTGAAACTGAGAAGGGTGCTCTTACATTGTTGAGGCCTTGCCTTTGTCTTCTTACATAGCAACTTTTGACGTTTACTGGAAAGTTTGTTGATGATGGATGCCCACCATGGCAGCTTATTTTTACTTGGGGCTCTGGCTTTGATTCTTTCTGGTACAGCTGAGTTTATATACTTATGTAAGTGATTCTACATGGCTTTGGTGTAGGCTCTGGAATAGTTGTTACCTCCAGCTTAGGGTGCGGCTTGAAATGCATTTATAACTTCACCTAGGAAGATATAGTTTGCCTTGGTGAAGTTTTTTAGTCTAATTTCACCCTTTGTAAGTTCTGGTGTTAGTGCCAGATTGAAGGTGACTGATTTGTGCTCAGTTTTAACTAATGAGTGTCCAACAGTTGTGGCAGAGCATCTGTTTGACATGTTGGTGATGACCAGATCTAGTATGTTTGTTCTCCTTGTAGGGGTATGAACAGTTTGTTCCAAGGCATTTGAATTAACAAAGTCAAGGAACTTTAGCGCTATTGAGTAAGGGCTAGTGTAGGTTTCCCAGTTGATGATGAGATCATTGAAATCCCCCATAACTAATGTATTATGCAAAATTTGGATTGTCTCCACTTTGGTCAAGTAGGTTTCATGGGTGTCATGACCCATGGAGGGGGATCTGTAACTGGCTATGACTGGAATGGGGGTCTTACCCACCATAACCTGGGCATGGAGTATCTCCATGGAGTTGTCCAGTCTAAATGTACAGGAGGTGAATACATCTCTAATGTAGATTGAAACACTGCATCCTTTGGTTTTCACACGTTCATTTTGTTGTCTAAAGGTGTGGAAGGCATTGTAGACTTGCAAGGTCGGGGTACTCTCTGAGGCCTGGAACCAGGTTTCTGTGACTTCACAGACATCTGCAACTTCTAGCGATAGAAGTGCTTCCAGGGAGTGCAGTTTTTGGTTTAAACTCCTGGCATTTATCAGCATGACCCTTGTTTTGTTTTAATTGGCTAATTTTACATCAGTAATGTTGTTTTCTAAACCTTGTCGAAAACGCCACTATGGGGGAGGCATGAGCCTTTGCCAGCAGCCAAAAGCTTAGAAGTGCCAGGTGCAAACTGTCTGTGGCAAAGCAGTGAGGTTTGTCGACCATGGCTTCCCAGGCTGACAGGAACTGGACCCTTTTGAATGACACCAAAAACTAAGCCAGTTATTGAAATTGGTCATTTTTTGTTTATACTGCGGCATTATTCTAGGTGAGGGTTGTATGCTGCTCGAGGCTAGGGGCATACCTGCCTGGGACACATACTCAGAGAGCTCAACCATGTCTCTCCTCATATAGTCCAGTGAGGTACATCTCAAGTCGTTCACACCAAAGTGAACTATGACAGAGTCATAATGGTGCTTGTTGCTGAGAGACCTGAGTGCATGTGTGATCTGACGAATCCTGGCACAGGACAGGCAGCTGACTGTGACTTTCTGTTTGTGCAACCTGGTGAGTGGGACATCTGTGTGTTTCACTAATAAGTCTCCAATGACAAGAAAATTAGTTTTTTTAGTGTTACGCGTTACGGGCTTGGTGGGAGAAATACTGGTGTTGCTTTGTGTCATCGGTGCTGTGGGGTCTGTGTTAATTGTAGCAGTCTTCTGTTTTGGAGGTACGCCCATGGCCAACACCTATGCAGACATTATTAAGAATTGCTGGGAAAACAAATATATTTTTCACACACATTTAATCAATATTTCAAGAATGTTTCTTTTTATAAATGTTTTGTAGATTTATTTTTTAATATGGGATGGCTCACTGATAGATTTGAATGAATTTATTTCTTACTTGCCTACCACTCCAAGTTTTTTGGGTTTTAAGAAACATATTAGCTATAAACAAATTGATGTTTTAGATATCACATTAATTAAAGATGTTTGAGGTCAGATTTAAACCACTTATATACTAAGGAAGTAAAAAGATGCACATATTTGTCAAGTCAAAGTATTCATCCTCCATTTGTATTTAACAACATAGTTAGAAACAAAATGGTTTGAGCATCACATTTAAATACTGATGATAATAAATTATTGCATCAACTTGACAAAATAGTAAGTGACTTTAGTGAAAGAGATTATCATATGGAGATATTGTATAAAGAAAAAAAAAACAGATAATTAAAAATAGACTAAGTATAGACCTATTTTTTTCTGATTATATATGTTTGAATAGAAGCCTTTCTCGTAATATGGACCCAAGAAGGTGCTTCTGTGGTCTACCCTTCTAATGCAGCTATAAATAGTAGAAGTAGTAAAAGTAGTATCTGTTGTGCCATGTTTATGTTTGATCGTAATACTAAAAAAATTAAGCAAATAATAAATAGATATTGGTCCATCTTATCAAATGTTCCTGAGCTTAAAGATGTATATGAGGGAGGACCATGTTTTAGTTATAAGAGATCAAGTAATTTGAAAAATAGTTTGTTTTAAAGAACAAGTTAAGACGAACAAAACATTCACTGATAAAACAGGTACTTATGCTTGTAAATAATGTAGTTTTTGTAAATTTATTTTACAAGCAAAACAATTATTCAGCCCCTTTATGAAAAGCTTTGTATTAGGGGCTTATGGTACTTGTGAAACGAGAAGTGTAGTTTATTTAGCCCAGTGTTCTAAGTGTCCTGCATATTGTATAGGTAAAACCAATCAAAGGTTGAAAGACAGATTCTGTCGAGATAAGAAAGTGTAGAAAGTAATGCACTCTGTAAACATATTCAAAACACTAATAATACCCATTTTTTTAAGTATGTAATTCACCCACAATTGTGAGGTGGAGATACAAAAAAAACTACACTGAAACTGAAAACAATAGGTGGATTTTAAGACTTAAAGCACATTATCCGCCAGATTTAAATGGATTCATGACAATTAAACCGCATTTGAAAGAGTTGCACAACAAGGTTTAGTAGTACTGTTTCTTTAATTTATAGATGTTTTTGTTAGATGAATGATGTCACATGATTTTAATTAATTAATTAATTAATTTTAATTGAGTCTAGTATTTAAAGGATGTTTGTCCAACTGATTGTTATGTTGCCTGATAAAGCATTTTTAAACGTGAATGTTTTTACTTGTGGTTCTGGACTGTTTGAATAATTGTGTTTTGGAGATCTCAAGGTGTTTTGGTAAGTTTTTCGAAAGAACATCCGTGTGTGTAGATTTTTGTGTTTGATGCGTACTATGTGTATGAGTAGTGGTACTATGTGCATATTTAGTAGTGGGTGAGTTGACAACCTTTTCTGTGTTACTGTTTTAAGTGCGAGAGAGCATGGATTCAGGATTCTTGGTGTAGATACATGTCTCGCACTCTGTACTAGAGTGACTTATTAGTAGAGGGTTGTCCGTGTACATGAGGCGATTGCTACACTGCCTCAAGAGACCTAAATCAGCAAGGCTGACAGGAGAAACAAGAGTAGTCCAATTGTCCATAATGCTAGGTTGAAGACTGTTGTCACTAGGGGTGGCTTTTCAGAATCGATCATGGATGAACTCAGTGGATGGATATTTCAGCCTTTTTTTTTTTTTTGCTGGTGGTTTAATAGTTTACAGCTTACTAGAAGTATTTCTTGACTGGGAAAGGACTAGGGATGAGGGCTATATGCTACAGTTGTATCTAAGGGAAAATTGTTGAATTTAACTGTCTGGCTTTGGCACACAATTGCGCAGAAGTGCACGGTGCTGCACAATGAGCAAACAAGCAGAAACCTGCTCAAATGCAGGACCTAAATACCAGATGCTAAAAATTTGAAAAAGAAATTTAAAAAGATTCAAAATGACCAATGAGGATGCTTATTCCAAGCCCTAAACCGACCTTCCTTTACCAAGACAGGACCTGGAAAATGTACTCAGAACAAACAACTACTACAAACAGACCCAGATGCAGCAAGCTTGTATCTGGACTATGCTGCGGCTACTAGTTAGCTTAATTTCAGTGGGAAACACTAGAGAATGTTTGACACAGCTGAAAAATAGCAGTGAGACACAAAAAAATGTTTAAAACATCAGAAAATCAGCAAGGAAGCTCTAAAGAGTATTTTAAACAGCTAACAGATCAGTTTTTGTAAACACTGCTTGGCAGGAAAACCAAAACAAGCAGAACAGATAGCTTTTAAAACAGTGAAATAGCAAAAAGAGCTTTTCAAACAATGAAAACAGCAATACAATTTGACTTAACAGGCATAGTAAATAATGCAGATAATTGTAGTACAACAGTGTAGTATATAATAAAAGTAGGCGGCAGGCAATAAAGTGAAGTAAATAGTACAAATAAGCAAAAAAAAAAAAAAACAGGCAACTTATGGTTTTTTGAAATCTCAGAAGGCTCTAGTCATCTGGTATCTCAGCTCAGAGTTGGGACTGGTAGCCCACTTCAGTTCAGCTTGGTACAAACAAGCAGAAACCTGCTCAAATGCAGGGCCCTAAATACCATAAGCTAAAAACTTGAAAAAAAACTTTAAAAAGATTCAGAAGGACCAATAAGGATACTTATTCCAAGCCCTAGACCGACTTTATGCATTCCCTCTCCTTCCCCTCATTATGAAAGTCTTGGTCAAGATTCAACAGGATGCTCCCAGAATCTTGTTGGTGAATACCTTTTGCCATAACAACACTGTTTTCTTCTACTTCTGCATCTAGCCAGGGGCAGTCATCACAAGTTACCTCATAGGGTGGATCTAATCACACAAGACAAGGGATCTTTCATCCATCCTCACCTATCAACGCTTCAACTGACACTGTGGGTGATAGGATTTTGATTCCTCATAGACACCTTTTTTCTGAGGACATGCTGCAAGCCCTGCAGGAGGCCAGGAAATCTACTACTAGTAATGCTACTTATCCAAATGGAAAAGGTTTTCTATTTGGTGTCTCTGTCATAACCTGGATCCACTTGCTGTGGATGTTTCTTTGGTTCTTTCGTATTTGTGTGAGTTGCTCATTTGTGGTTTGGACTATTCTATTAAGACTCACTTATCAGCTATCTCTGCTTGTATGCCTTTTTCTCCTCTTTTAGGTTCTAGATTTGAGGTTGAACAATTTCTTTAAGAAGTCCTTAATATTAGACCTCCCAGGAAGCCTGTTCCTCCTCCTGGGATCTTAATTCTGTTTTGGAGAAGCTAACTCATGCTCCTTTTGAGCCTGCTGCTTCAGTTTCCTTGCTACATTGTTCCTGGAAAACTGTTTTTTGTTAGCTCTCACTTCTGCCAGACAGGTGTCTCAGTTGCAGGCCCTTATGGCTTGTCCTCCTTTTTTAGTCTTTCATGAGGACAGGGTGCCCTTGTGCACTTTAACCCTTCATTTCTGCCAAAGGTGATTAATGAGCTATCACTGAATCAGTCTATTAATCTGCCTATTTGTTTCCCCTGTCCGTAATCTGACAGTGAGAAAGTGCTGCATACTTTGGACGTGGATAGACAACTCAGGGTTTATTTGGATAAGATTAAAGCTATTGGAAAATCTGATCAATTATTTGTTTCCCTTCATCCTAGATCTTTGGGACTTGCTGTATCCAAGGAAACTATTTCTTCTTGGAATTCTAAGGCTATTTCCTTTTGTTGCAGTTTTCATGGCTAGAGCCTTCTTTCGTCAGTTAAGGCTCATTCTACTAGAACTGTGGTTTTTTGAGTGCTTTTTTCAAGGGTTTCAATACTAATTCTATTCTTGAGGCAGCTACCTGGATTTCTATGCATACCTTTACCAAGCACTACAAGTTGGATTGTATCCCTATAGCAAGGGCTGGTTTTGCTAGCCCTATTCTTCTTGGATTTTTAGGGGGCTCTTCTACACATTCCCTTCTCAGGTTTCCTGTTGAGCTTTGGCACTCTTGCATCTGTTAAGAATACAGGAGCTGAACATCACCTTTATGCCTTACACTACGCAAGGAACATATGAAAGCAGCAAGTGGTCTTTGGACGTTTATGCTTCCATGGCAAGGAATCCCATTTGTTAAGACTACTGCAGCAGTGAAGGCAAAGACATCTACCATTATGGTAAAATTTTATACAACTGTATTTTCCCAGAGACTTTCCTGTAGATTGGTTATACATCACCATATTTTTATCTCATCTCCTCCTATGTTAACTGTTAGATCTGATGTTATCCATGTCTTCATGCATTACCACAGGGTCTTGGATTTGACATCGGATCTGAGCTGGCAGTATACAACAGATGGGTCCAAGGCTCTGGCTCCTCCCTCTCCCATAATGCCCTGCTACTCTCTAATCACAGATCTTGTTTGCCATGCTCGTGGTGCAGACGCATTCCTACTGGCTCTGGCTAGCTAAGTAAAACTTTCCAATCTTTCTCTTAAATTTCTTTCTAGTTCATAGTGTTAAGTGTAGGTTTGTCTTGTTAGCTATATTTTATAGAGTAGATCCTCCCTTCCATTAATTATTTAGTTATTTAGTACAGTTGCATGAGTGTGTGTGTGTGTGTGTGTGTGTGTGTGTGTGTGTGTGTGTGTGTGTGTGTGTGTGTAGGGGGGCTTTTGTGCCCTTTTTCTTGTGGTAGCTGTTAGGCTTTCTACATTCTTGTAGTTGTGTTAGTGAGGATCTTAGTGTGTGTGTGTGTGTGTGTGTGTGTGTGTGTGATATGTTTGATAGGCCTGCGTGATATAAGAAGTACTCCTTATGCGTTCAGAAAATGCCTTATTCCAATACACGAGGAGTGTGTTTACTGCTTGGACGCTCAGCACCTAGAGGTTGAGTGTGACCTTTGTGCCATGTTTAACCCCTGGGCTTTAGCGGAGTGCCACAACATATTGCTCCTTAAGGGTCAGGTGCAAGGGAGTCCCACTGTTTCCCCCTTGAAAGTTTCCTTTTCAGACCCTAAGAGGAAGACTCCTTCTTTGCCAGTTCCCTGCAGGAAACCGCTGCTTTCAGATCCTAAGTTCCCAGATTCAATCCCAGTGTGGTCTGCCTTGGATCTGAGGTCTTCAAAGCCAAGAGACACAGAACTTTTGGTCGGATCCAGCTCCTCTCCAGATCAGAGGCCCTCGGATCCGACCAAGGTGGGGCCAGCCCCGGATTCAACCAGTTTGTTGGATCTAGCCACTGAGTGAACTAGGACTTTGGATCCAACAGAATCATCATATCTGATCATTATGCAGGAGCCTGCAGTCCTTTCCACCTCCAGAGACCACCGTCAGCTCCTAGGTGTTGGCTCCATTCCACGGAGCCTGGCAGTAGGTCAGGGAGGTCTCCTTCCAAGTCTGCTCACTCCTCTTCCTCCTCTAGGTCATCTAGGAGTCTTTTACCATCAGACATGGACAGAATGATGATGAGTTTTCTCAAGGCCCAGATAGAGTTGGGTCTCCTGACTTCTTCTAGCCATCTGGCTAGGAGAGCCTCTTGTCCTTCAGATTCTCATTCTTCTCACCCAACCCCTTTGGTTTGGATTCCAGAGACCAGGAAGTTTGTGGCCAGATTCCAAAGAGGCTGTGTATGCCTCCTTTCTCATTCCTGCTAGAGTCCCTGACTTATTCTGCTCCTCCATCCATGGAGCGGCTTGAGGCCTTGTGCAGGAGCAGTCGATTCCATCTCCGCAGGGGGGGGTCCAGTACCATCTTTTTGGACTGATACCTTCCTCTTGGTGCTCTGGCTTTCGATAGCTCCAGACTGGTATCATCTGGGGGTTGGGGGCGGGTTCTGGGAGTGTTCATCCCCACCGGGGGACTTTGCTCTCAGAAGGGGGATTGGCCCACTTCTGGCCCCTCGGTCTTCTGGGTGGTAGAGAGGACCTTCTCCAGGTCTGTAGTTTCTTTTGCCACATCTCTGGGTCCTGCCTAACCTCTCTCTCTACCACGGCTAGCGGGGTCTTTCATCCTACCCGGGTCAGCCCTCCTGATAAAGCCTTCAGGGGGATTCTCCCCTCGGGGAATCCCTGTCTTTTTCGAGTCCTTTCCAGGGCCCCCAATGGAGGAGGTTCATCATAAGAGAAAGTGCAAGAGGAGGCACTTGGACTCACCTGTGTAGTCCCTCACCGAGGATGTGGGCCTCACTGAAGGAGATGGGTCTCCCAGATCTCTGCCCGATGATGTCTTCTTTGGAGACATCCATGAGCTCCTAAAACAAAAGGGCAGATGGTCTCCCCATCCCCCATCTTTGGAGGAG
Organism: Protopterus annectens; assembly: GCF_019279795.1. Classification (NCBI taxonomy): domain Eukaryota; kingdom Metazoa; phylum Chordata; order Ceratodontiformes; family Protopteridae; genus Protopterus; species Protopterus annectens. Next base: position 1,621,112,837 of record NC_056739.1, read on the forward strand.
TCCATATTTCTGAAGGCCTTCAGGATGGGCCCATCTATCTCCTGGGTCCCCCCCTGCTGATGAGTTAGTGGACCTGATTGCCATCAGGGCCTGGATGGGACCGGACATGATGGAGTCTGTTCCAAAGAGAGCTGACAAATTCCTTAATCCCCCTATAAACTGTTTATTCTGAGCAAGGGCGTACCAGTTGATGCCATCATGGTTGCCGCCATGATAGACTGGTTTGAGAAGTGCGTGTATGCCTCAGCTACCTTTGGACTGAGGGCAGCTAACTATTTGGCATATTTTATTCGCCTCCAAAGGGATTTGGCTCAGGAGTTCTCCACTTCCCTTGCAGAGTTATTGCCGGCAAAGAACCTCAAGCAGGTGTCTCCCAAGTTTGCCACTCTGACTTTTCTGGCAAATTCCTCACTGAGGCTAATCTCCAGCAGTGCAGAGGCTACCTCTCTAGTGGCTGGCACGGGCATTGCCTTGTGGCGTCATGCCTGGCTACGCTTGTGTGGGTTCGTGGAACCCTTTAAGGCGTCGTTTACTAATACCACCTTTGATGGTGCCACTCTACTTGGGCCTTCCATCAAGAACACTTTGACCCACAGAGAGCAGGAAGTGAAGGCTCTTTCTGCAGTAGGAATCAAGCTTTCAGGTCCCCAGAGAAGACTTAATGGGGAACCAGAAAAATGTGGCTCCATTAAGGCACAGTCTCCCTTTCAGGATGCTGTGAATGAATCCTTTTTCAGAGGCAGAGGGAGAGGTTTCAATGGACGATGACGCCCTCATGGCAGAGGGGGTCTGCAAAATCAGGGCTCCAGAGAACCCTTCTCTGAGCAACCCTTTCAGCGCTCCTGAAACATTACCGGGCTGCTGTGCTGTGGAGGCACTCGGGGGTTGCATTTCCCTACACCCACCCACTAGCATGTACAAAAATCACTTCCGATCAGTGGGTGTTAAATATCATTTCCGGGGCTATTTCATTCCCTTTTCAGAACCCCCCTCCAGTGAGAAGTTATCTCCCCCGATGTTCCATCCAGTCAGAGGGAGATGGCCCTCAAAGAAGTTCAACAACTTCTTCTAAAAAAGAGCCATCCAAGAGGTCCCAGCAGGACAATGAGGATCTGGTACTTACTCTCAGTTTTTTTTAGCGCCAAAAAAGACCGAGGGACCTACGTCCTATTTTGGATCTCAACAAGCTCAGTCTTTCATTCAAGAAGTTTTGCCACTATTAAGCTTCAGTTGGCAGCGATTTCTAATTTTCATGAGGGCTCCGAACCCACCTTTTCATCTAGGCTTTGCAATGTGTTTATGAAAAGGGTCTTCCTTCTTCTTCCTTCAATTAAGGACCCTTCACTTCCTTGGGACCTCACTTTGGTTCTGCAGTCTTTTACTAGGAGCCCTTTTGAACCTGCCAGTTCCTGTGATCTCAAGTTTCTGTCTTGGAAGATGGCCTTTTTGGTCACTATCTCTTCAGCTAGGTGGGTTTCTGAATTGCAAGCTCTTTCCATTACTCCTCCTTATATGACCTTTCACAAGGACAGGGTACCTCTGACAACAAATCACTCCTTTTTACCCAAGGTTGTTTCCTAGTTGACCCTTAATCAATACATTCAGCTGCCAGTGTTTTTCCTCAACTACTGCAGCAGAGGGGAGTATATCCTTCATACCTTGGATGTTTACAGACAGCTTTGGTTCTACTTGCATAGGACTAAGGATTTTTGTAAGTCAGAACAACTTTTTGTAGCTTTCTCTGAGAACAGGCATGGCCTTCCAGTCTCCTAGGTCACTATTTCCAATTGGATTTATAGCTGTATCTCTATGGTCTACAGTTTGAATCGACTGGAGATTCTGGGCCTTGTTAGGGCCCATTCTACTAGATCTGTGGCCACTTATTCAGCCTTTGTAGCAAAGCTTTCTATTGATGATATCTGTGCTGCTATCACTTGATCTAATCCTCACACCTTCATATCCCATTACAAACTGGATTTAGTTTCTAGGGGTAGGGCTTCTTTTGGCTCCACGGTGCTCTGGCATGTCCTTCCCTGAGGTCTCCCAGGATGTTTGGTAGCTACTCACTCTGACCCCCCCAGTGATGAATGAAGACATGGATAACATCAGATAGAGAGTTATGTACTTACCATAACATGGCATCTGTTATCCTGCCTCTTCATTCATCACATTCCCCACCCATCATCCCCCTCCTGGTTGACTAGTGGAGGAAGTTGGTGAGGGTTTCTCTCTACCTTGGTAGGAATAGTTGAGGAGTATGGTGGCAAACTCGATCTGGGGATTAGAGAGCAGCAGGGCATTATGGGAGAGGGAGGAGCCAGAGCCTTGGATCTGTCTGTTGTAAATTGCTGGCTCGGATCCAAGAACCTGTGGTGAGGAATGATGACATAGGATAACACAGATGCCAAGTTATGGTAAGTACGTAACTCTTTGTTGAGACTCATCTGCCTCTAAGTTTGGCTTATTTAAATATTCCGTAAATATTTCCATTTGTACATTTTCTTGATTCTCCACGTGTCTGTTTTACACAAATGTTCATAAAATTTCTGGAATATCTCTGATACCTATACAGAATTTGATTATTTTTCTTGTTATAGGCTCCTCACGAATGTGCGGTGCACTTCTGGAGAGAGGTGGCCCCCTTCCATCCATGCTGCGACCCTCTGACGAGTGGTGCTTCTTGCCACTTTGCAGACGGCAAGCCCTGGCCAATCGGAGATCCCCAGTGCTGCTGTATCATTACGTTTAGGTGGGATTCTGACTTGGAGGCTTTCAGTCATAATCCCACAGATGGTAGGTTTCCCACCATTGTCTCCTCAGCCAAGCACATACACCAATTGTCTGAACTTGTGGTTCCTCTTGTACTGAGCAGGATTACTATCGCAACAACACATCAGTAGGGTAAAACTAACCTGTCTCACGGCAAGTTGGCATAATGGTTAAGATCTTCACCTCCAATACGCAAGGTACAAGGTTCGATCCTGACCTCAACCAATGCTTGTTTGGAGTTTGCACATTCTCCTTGTGTTTCCATGGGGTTTCTCCCACATCTAAAAAACATGCCGAGTGTTTCCATCTCAAACTCATCAATGAATGAAGCTGTGGGCAGCAGCACAGACTCTACATGATGCCCTATTTGGGGAAGAGTTGTACAGACCAACCGCTTTGGGCATCTACTGTGGTGTGCAGTATCCTCAAGATAGGAGAACATGGATCACTGACTGCGCACCCTGGCAGGGCTAGCCACTCAGTGGTGTAAAATATGGCTCTAGGTGATTCGGTCATGTTGACTGATGTCCCCAAAATGGGCATGGGTAGTTACTGGTGATAAGTGGATTGAGGGACCCGGCCCCTTCTGACCTACACCAGGGACCCTTGCTAATGGTGGGAGGGGTATATGTACCCCTGTTGGTCAGTGTGTGCCCACCCTAAAGCCCAGCAGCCCAGGGTCAATAAGCTACTGGCCGGACGGTGTCTAGTTGCCCAGCCTGGGTTACCTGGGATAGCTCTGTTGAGCAAAAGCTGGACATAAAACCAACCAACCTGCCAAGTATGAACTGAGAATTGCTGCACTTACTGTAGGTGCACTGACAGGATGCAGCTTGGAAGTAGATGACATGATGATACGGAGGAGGCTGGACATCCCATGTATCCAAGAGACGAGCTGGAAGGCAGTGCAGCAAAGGCACTTGGCTTGGGAGCCAGACTCTTCTACTCAGGAAGCAGACAGGCTGGAAATGGTGTAGGAATTGTGGTGAGAGAGAGGCTTCAGAAGGCAGTGAGGGATATCCTCAGAATTAATGACAGACTCATGGCAATCAGACTCCAGTGTAATGATAGGGCAGTATTCATAATCTCAGCCTATGCCCCACAGCAGGGTTGTGATATTGAGGAAAAGAGTGCATTTAGACAGCAGTTGTAGGGTCTACTAGATAAAGCAGTACAACATGAATTGGCAGTGATAATGGGTGAATTGAATGCACATATTGGGACAGACAGAACAGGATATAGGACTGCCTTGGGTCCACATGGGTGGAGCAACAAGAATAAAGGAGGAGAAGCCATTCTACACTTCTGTCTGGCAAATAGCTTGATAGTAACCATCACATAGTCCAGAAAGAGATACAATCACATGATCACATACAAGAGTAGCCAACATGCAACTCAGTTAGATTTCCTCCTAGTAAGAAAAAGGCACTGGGGTTGAATCCATGATTGCAAACTCATCCCCAGTGAAATAGTCGGCCCACAGCATAAACCACTAGTTCCCACAATCAGCTGCAAGCAGTGGTCAGAGAAGGCTCTAAGGTCAACAGAGACCACCAGGCTGAACACCTGGAAGTTGACTGGAGAGAGAAAGCACAACAGTTCAAGGAATTACTCAGGACTCCAGCACCCCAAGCAGAGGAGGAAATAGATGGAGTTGAACAAGAATGGCAGCACCTAAAAACAGCATGTGTTAGGACTATAGAAAATATATGTGCCCAAGCCAGGTATGGAAATAAGGTACACAAGGATAGCTGGTTGTGGAATGCAGAAGTCCAGGAAGTCATCAAAAGAAAAAAGGAGTGCAGGAAGAAGTGGGAGATAGAAAAGACTGATCAGGCTAGAAATGACTACTTGGTGGCTAACAAAGAAGCAAAGAAAGAAGTTGCAATAGCAGAGAGCATCAGAGGCACTCTACCAACTTCTGGAAAGTGATTCAGTAAGTGGCACAAAGAAACTGTATCAGGTTGCAAGGTAAAGACAGAAAGATAAAGAAGATAGTCAGACACCCTTCATAAGGGATTCCAGCAATAACCTGTTCACCAGTCCACAGGACATCAAAGGCAGATGGAAGGAGTATTTCCAACAGCTTATGAATGAAGAAAACCCCACAGAAGCTGTACTGCCCCAGAAACAGCCTACAATAAGAGAAGAAAAGGATCCCAACCTAGAAGAAGTAAGAACAGCACTAAGAAAAATGTAATCAGGCAAAGCAGCCGACTCAGATGAGATCACAGCGGATATGATAAAGATGCTGGATGAGATAGGGGAGAAATGGCTCATGAGGTTACAAATAGCAGTGTGGAGAGAAAAGCGTATCTGGATAATAAGCATACTCATGCCAGTTTACAAGAACAAAGGGACATCCAGAACTGTGGGCAGTACAGAGGCATCAAACTTCTATCACGTTGCATGAAAGTTCTGGAGAGGGTGATTGATAAATGGATATGCAGAGTAATAGAATGTAAGATGGGTGATGAGCGGTTCAGATTCAGATCAGGATACAGCACAATTGACCCGATGTTTGCAATGAGACAGATACTTGAGAAGAAGCTAGAGATGAGGAGAGAGTCCAACTGGGCTTTCCTAGGCTTGGAGAAAGCATATGAAAAGATCCCAAAAAAGCTGAAATCAGAAGGGCTGCAGCCAACTGGCATAGAGTGTCAGGAGCAGTCTATGACAGACGAATGCCAAATATGCTGAAAAGTAAGGTGTACAAGACCGTGGTGTGATCGGTACTACTGTATGGTACAGAAACCTGGACAGTAAAGGTGGAATAGTTGAAGAAGCTAGAGGTGATGGAAATGAAGTGCCTGAGAAGGATGGTAGGATGTAGACTGTGGGATAGATGAAGAAATGAAGACGTAAGAACAGAAGCCAAAGTAGCTCCAATTGCAGAAAAGATCAAAGAGAACAGATTATGGTGGTTTGAACACCTGCAGAAAAGTAGAAGACAATCTGGTGAGGAAGATTTAGGACTGACAGGAAGAAGGTAAGAGGAAGCAAGGACGTCCAGCAAAGAAGTGGATGGATTGTGTGAAAGAAGATCTGTGAAAGTCAGGCAGGAGTATGGCACTGAATTGACAGAGCTGATGACAGTTGACATGATACCCTGACCCCATGCAGAAAAAAAATGGTAAAAAGGGGGCTGATGATGAGGCTCCTTAATTTAGCAACAACCATTTCTATTTTCTGTTGCCCAAGTGATTGATTGTGCCAAAAGTTTTTTGTCCACTGGAGTTATCACGAAACAGTTGCTTAACAGCAGTCTTCCTTAATCTGTTCATATTATCTGTGTACTTCCTTATATTTTAAACCGAAAAATCCACAAACTAAACGAACAACAAAACTGCAAGCACATGAGACTACTGTGACTCAGTTTATTAGGAAAACGTTAAAAACTCTAAACTCAGATAAACATTAAAATGTATTAATTGTTATAAAAGATAAGCGCTTTTGAGACTTGTACAGTTAAAAATCATATGGTCATATGACCCCATTTTAAACTCGAGCTTGTCACATGACAAACTCAAAAAAACCTTGAGAGCCTTAAAGAAACATTGTATCCAAATGATATATTGCATAAAAACCTGTATAGCACTAATCAAGAGATACAAGATGCAAATCTGAAGCCAGAAAATGACTCACAATATTAAAATAAAAATAGATAACTGAACCACTTTCATTAAAATTGATAAAAATTATCACCAAGTCCACTAAAAAACATTTATGCTAGGGTCAACTGTATATACAAATTTAAATTAATGAAACTGTGGACCAAATTAGAATACTATACACATACGGATATTAAGTATAATTGATTATTTTTGTATGCCTTCATTTTAAGAAGGTTCATTATAGTGATGATGTCATTGAGTCCTGGAGATGCATTATGGCGACTTATAACACTGACAGGGAATATATATTTTGATATCACCAAAAACTGGCAGTTGATCTCTAGTGATAAAGATATTTATAAATGACTCCGAGCTTGTCCCAAGATAATTTGTAAGCATGGTGCCAGCTTTAAAAAGATTCTTGATAATATATCTGATATTCCTAAGTCTATTACAGGTAGAATCTCAAAGTGTGGGACTTGCACACAATGCCAGTACATGTACTGTGGTGATGTTTTATCTATTGGCAACAGGAAAATTCTTTTATTAGGATGTTTTAATGGTCATTTTCATGGTGTGGTATATAGTGCTTCATGTACTCGCTGTCCAGCTTATGTTTGAAAAACAGAGCAGAAGATTAAACAGCGCATATACGAATACCATGTATATTAAAAAAGTGAAGTCAACTAACGCCTTGTATCAACACATTTGTAGAAATGTTGAGCATACTTTATAGTTTGCCATATTAGCAAAAGTAGAAACTAATCTGAGAGATGGCTCTTAGGCTATAATATTAGAACAAAGCAAACTGTGGTGGCAAATTTTTCTAAATGCTAATGCACCTCCAGAACTCAGTGACATAATCACTGTAATGAGCCTTCTTAAAATGAAAAATAATTGATTATTCTTAATATTTGTATGTGTATAGTATTCTAACTTGGTCCACAGTTTAATTAATTTAGGTTGGTATATATAGCTAATCATAACATAAGTGTTTTTCAGTGGTCTTGGTGATAATTGAACCACTTTCATTAAAATTGATAAAATTATCTATTTTTATTTTAATATTGTGAGTCATTTTCTGGCTCCAGATTGCATCTTGTATTTCTTGATTACTGCTACATGGGTTTTTATGCACTATATCATTTGGATACAATGTTTCTTTAAAGCTCTCTTACATTTTTTGAATTTGTCATGTGACAAGCTCAAGTTATTAATGGGGTCATATGACCATGTGATTTTATCTGAAGAAGTCTCAATTAATTACAAGATGAAAATGCGTATCTATTACAACAGTCAGTACATTTTAATTTTTATCTGAGTTTAGAATTGTTAACATTGGTCTAATAAATTGAGTCACAGTAGTGGCTTGAGCTTGAATTTTCTTATTTCCTTATTTTCTCTTTAGCACTGTGTAATTGCATCTCCTCTGGCTCTGCGAGATTCCCCTTATTTTGTAATACTTTAACCTTTGTGAACCCCTGTAAACAATTCTTATTACGTCTTAACCAGATCTCTTTTTCTTTTATTTCTACCCTATTTTTAAACTCCACTTTCATTTTATCCCACTCACTAGCCATAACTAATAACTCCCGAATAATATCCACTACCCATTCCTTAAATTCTTCCCTTTTTAATGGTAGGTGGGGAAATGCCAGTGTCTTATTTTTACTTTGTTACCCAGCATTTTTATCTTAGTAATTATTGGTGCATCATCTGAAATAATTATTGGATGTGTATCAAAATTCTCAATTAAATGGACATGTTCCTATGAAATATGATTTCTGTCAAGTCTATCCAAGTTATTGTACTTGCATAATAATATATAAATTCTCTGAGTTCCATGTTTTTGTAAAATTTTTTTCATAAATGTTTTTTCATAAATCTACCCCCTTTTTGTTATACTTTCCAGATGTATCCTCATTGTTGCAAATCAAATTCTATTCCCCACCTATAAGTAATAATCCCTACTGAAAGCTGATTATTTCTCAAAACAATGTTAAGCTCCAAAACAGCAGTTTTAGGTGGAATATGAATACGTGCCAGTGTAATCCTCTTCCCTTGCCAGTAGCCCCTTACTATGACAAATCTGCCATTATTATTTATTGTCTCTCTTCCATCACTACTGGAGTTTGTCAGGCAATTAATATAAGTACTCCTCTTTTCCTTTGTCACTGATATTCTGCATAATATTCATCCTGAAATTCTTTCTTTGTGAAATACACATGCTCACTTCTTTCCAAATGTGCCTCCTGTCGCATTGCTATTTGTACTGTGCATTTCTTAATATAATTAAGTATTCTTTCCTTTTTGTCTATAACCATGAGATCATTCACACTCTTAAATAATATGTTTAGTGTAGCCATTATGATAAGAAGTTATTATTCCTATATATTATACATGACACTTTTTTTAAATGTCTATTTACAACGTTTGTGTTACATGCACCCACTAATGTTTGACATGTTGAGCTTTCATACAGTTGTTTCTTGTCATTTCATGTCACATTTTACTTTTTGTGTTAATGAAAACCCTCAGATAAAAAAAGCACCCCCCCAGAATACCCGGATAACCTATTAACTTAAAACAAATGCACACAATTATGTACATCTTCAAATAATGAATTTAACTCCCCTGATAGGAACAATTGTCCCAAATCTACAACTGCACACACAGGCAAAACCTTACATCAAATTAACTTTAACTATGCATGCCAAGATGCATGTTATATCCAATGTTCTTATTTATACTAATTTATGTCTGTTCTTGTGTTATATTTATTACCTTCTGATTTTGATATCATTGTTAAGATGATAATCACACATCTTTGCCTCACATTCCCTCAGGATTCCATGTCTGCTGTAAATCATCTAGTTTAGAGGAGCACTTGTTTATTTTTACAACATAAGTTTTTTAGTAGGCTTAGTTTTTTTTTATATAATAAAGCATGCACCAATAAACAGGTCTGACTTTGAGGATCATCAGCAAATCTAGGAATATTAATTTGAGGGCCAAAAAAAAAGTTGACAGGTATGGATGGTAGCAGTGCTGGTTCCTGCAACTCTTAGTGACTGTAACATGACAGCCTTGTTCCCTATTATTGCTAATAGTCAATACAAGCTGTGCTTTGTGTCAAAGGTGCATGATCTATGGGTAATTATTGATGACAGACTGTCACCGAAGGACCAGATTTCAATCTTTACATCTTCATGTTTGCATCTTCAAAATATTTCCTTGATCAGGCATCTCATTCCACCTTCTGACCCCCCTAATGTGTGGTGCATGCAGGTGTCTCCCCCCAGCTGGATTACTACAGTACCCCTTATCTCAGATTTCCAGGCACTGAACTTGTTCACCTCTAGCTGGTATACAATCGACATATCATTTACTTACTGTCATATACTAAGTAATAGCACATTACACTGGTTCTCCAGAGCTTGTACTTGGTACCTATCAGAGACTCATTCCAAAGGTTTCTGTTAATGGTCATCCTAGCCTTCTGTATCTTGGGTCACACTTGTCTGTAGTAGCTTTTCATTCTAGTGTAGGCTGACTTAAAGACTGCACTCATCCTCCCAGGGGCTACTATCACTTCTCTTTTTTGCCTTGAATCGTCTGACTTTCAGTCTTTTATTTATCATAATCCTTACTTTTGGAACTTGCTACATAGTTCACTGATGTAGACTCCATCTCTTGTTTGTTTTACTTATGCACTTAAGGCCCACCTTTTTGAGCTGGCTTGCATCTAGGTCACCATATAGTTGCTTAATGGCACGACTTGCAGTTCTTTACTGTTTACACATTTAGACTGTTATCTTATTCTGCTGTTAATAAATTAAAATTTGTTTTATATTTGTTTTACTTTGGTTTGCTATCATTGTAGTTGAGTTCCTGTTCCAGTTCTGTTTATTTTAATCGAGCACAGTATTTTGTTACAGGAATTAAAGATAAAGCTGAAGTTGCATTTCAACAGATGACATTTTGCAAATAAATGAAATAAAAAAGTGTCAAGGAAATGAAAGCTTGCTTCTTACCTTTTGCTGGTCTTCTATCGTTGTTTCTTTTTCTAACTCTCTTATGCTAACAAATTGTCTACAAGTGTTAGGAGAATGGTAAAAAAACAAATTTTAGTGATTTTTTGTTGGATGGTAAGTACAGAACCTTCATAGCAGTCTGATGATTAGGAAAGTTGTTTTGTCGAGAAGGGGAATGGCAGTTATTGGCAGATTTTTTTTTTCGTGGCATATAAGTCGACATGTGCAAACTGGTGGGTGAAGCACTTAGAAAACAAATCCAACAGCAAATGGAGTCAACACACTGCTAAACATGCACTGTTCATTCAGCAGTAAAAACAACAGTAAAAGTGATTAAAACATATGTCTTTACTTCATATAAAAATGGTAAGCGTTTTCACAACTTTCCTTGTTGCTTCATCAGACCAGGTTAACAGTTCTGAAACACTTATTTTATACTTAGCTTATTAAAAACTCACCAATCCAACTCAATTCAAACCTGGAGTCAAAAAAAGTACAGTTGTGTACTCTTACCATAAATGTAGATGTTTGAGTGTGTTCACTGTTGCAATCATGACTGTAGGGTTCTTCCTGCCAGCAGCAGCCCTCGATCGGCCAGAGTCCTAAAGTCTGGGTCCGACGTCGGCTGAGGTTGCTTTTATCCTGACGTCAATGCGCCAGGTGGTATAAAGACCTCAGCGGATGCCATTTCCCCAGTTTTTCTTGCCCCAGATGTCAGGTGCCCAAAAAATAAAAGGCCAAAAACTAAAACATTCCCAAAATTGCACCAGCCAAAATACCTCAGAACAAGCGAAGTGTCAAGGAGACACAGACAGTACTCAAAGAAAAACAAAAGAGGGGGTAGGAGGGAGGGTAACCCAGACTGCAACAGTGAACACACTCGAACATCTACATTTATGGTAAGAGTACACAACTGTACTATGTCCTTCGTGGTTCACTGTTGCAGTCATGACTGTAGGGTTGAGTCCCAAAGCTAAGAAAGGGTGGCTGGAGGAGAAACTAACGGGGCGGCCACAAAACCTTGCAAGACTGCAGAAGCAAAGCTGGCCCTAGATTTAGAATAGAGAGGGAGGTTGTAATGCTTAGAAAAAGTATGCACAGAACTCCAAGTAGCAGCCTCTAAAATATCCTTGGTAGGAACCCCACAAAGAAAGGCTGCAGAAGTAGCAATAGCCCTGGCAGAATGAATCCTAACATTAACAGGAACAGGTTTGCCATGATAAGAGTAACAGAACTTGATGCAGTGGGCAAGCCACTTATAAATAGTTTGCTTAGTGATTGCTTTCCCTTGAACAGTAGAAGCATAAGCGACAAACAATTGGTCAGAAAAACTGCTGAAGTAACAGTAGCCCTGGTAGAATGAGTCCTAACATTAACAGGAACAGGTTTGCCATGATAAGAGTAACAGAACTTGATGCAGTGGGCAATCCACTTAGAAATAGTTTGCTTAGTGATTGCTTTCCCTTGAACAGTAGAAGCATAAGCGACAAACAATTGGTCATATTTCCTGAAAATCTTGGTCCTGTCCAGGTAAAAACAAAGCTGCCTGTGCATGTCTAAAGAGTGCAAAAGTCTTTCTTCCTCACTTTGAGGATTAGGATAAAAAGTAGGCAAATGAATAGTCTGATTCAAAGCCACTGCCGAAACCACCTTAGGCATAAAGGTGGGATTAGTCCTCAGGGATACCCTGTCCTGATGAAAAATAATGAAGGGTTCCACAGCCATGAGTGCTTGCAATTCTGAAATTCTTCTGGCAGAGGTTATAGCTAAAAGAAAAGCAGTTTTCCAAGACAAAAACTTCAAATCTGTGGAAGCTGTAGGTTCAAAAGGAGACAAGGTTAACTTTTCCAAAACAAAGTTGAGATCCCAAGTGGGAACTGGTGCTCTTATAGGGGGCCATATATTCTTCACCCCTCTGAGAAATTGTTTAAGTAATGAATGAGAAAAAATTGGAGGATCCGTATTGTAGTGTGCAGTAATAGCAGAGGCATGAAACTTGATAGATGAAAAAGATAGGCCCTTATGTAACATCTCTGTTAGATATTGTAAAATCAGAAGAATGTTCAGAACAGCAGAATCACCACCTTGGACTTGATTCCAGGAGCAAAATCTTTTCCATTTACCTGTATAAGATTTCCTAGTGCTGGGCCTTCTAGCTTCAAGGATTACATCCAGTACCTGTTTGGAAAGGGTAGAGATGTTTACAGACCCTAAATCCGCCAGGCAGCTAGATTCAGAGTTTTGACATGACTGTGCAGGATCCGGCCTTTTGAGGCAGTAGATGAGGGATTTGAGGCAGATTCCAGGGAGGCTCCTGAACTAGGTTCATCAGAGTGGAATACCAGAATTGCCGAGGCCAATTGGGAGCCAGTAAAATCATTTGCGGTTTGTCCTGTTTGATCTTTAGAAGTACCCGTGGTAGAAGAGGAAAAGCATATACTGAGAGGTGTTTCCAACTGAATGAGAGGGCATCCACTTTCCATGCTAGTTTGTGGTAGGTCCTTGTGCAGAATGTTGGAAGTTGATGATTTTGAGGGGATGCAAAGAGATCTATGTCCGCACATCCCCATGCCTTTATTATCATCCTGAATATCCGAACATCCAACATCCATTCGTGTGGATCCGAAAGGTTTCTGCTCAATCTGTCTGCCAGAGTGTTGTCTTTTCCTGGCAGGAATTGTGCTTGTAAGTCGACTTTGCAGGTCAGTGCAGTGTACCACAGAGTCATGGCTAATCTGCACAGGGGGTAAGAGTGAGAGCCCCCTTGCTTGTTTATGTACCACATCACTGTAGTGTTGTCTGTCTTTATCAACAATTGCCCCTGTAGAAGAAGGTCCCTGAAGGCTGAAAGGGCATTCTGTACAGCTAGCATCTCCTTCAAATTTATGTGCAGGTGTGTTTGCTCCTTTGTCCAAACACCCTGAAGACATCTCTCTTGCATGTGGGCTCCCCAGGCATAGTCTGAAGCATCCATTGTCATAATTTGGTTGGTTGGCGGAGGACAAAAAGGCTCCCCCTTGTTCTGGAGACAGGCTTTGGCCCACCAAAGAAACTCTTGCTCGAGACGAGGCAAAATCGTGACCACTGTTTCCAAACTGTGGTAATGCTGAGACCATACACTCTTGAGGTACCACTGTATTTTCCTCATATGCAGTCTTGTATATGGTATTAGTAGAATGCAGGAAGCCATGTAACCCAAAGCCTGCAGAACTTTTCTTGCAGTCAGCTGTTTCATTGAAACCAGGTGTTGGAAAGAAGAAGCAAGCCAATTGCGCTTTTTTGTCTGGTGTCAAGGAAGCCATCTGGGTTGTAGTACTCAAAGAGCACCCAGGAAATTAATCTGTTGTGTGGGCACCGGATTTGATTTCTTTAGATTCACTGTGAACCCTAGGTACCACAGAGAAGATGCTGCACAAAAGCTAGATGCTGAAGCAGAGTTTCTTTGTCATCCGCTTGAATGAGACAGTCGTCCAGATAAGGGTATATTTGAATGCCCTTCTGTCTGCAAAACACCATTACTGGTGCCAGGCACTTTGTAAAGACCTTGGGTGCAGTAGATAAGCCAAAGGGCAGCACAGAGAATCGGTAATGCTTCGAGCCTGCTTTGAATCTCAGATACCTTTTGCACTCTTGCCTTATAGGAATATGCAGGTAAGCTTCTTTTAAGTCCAAAGTCACCATCCAAGTGTTCTTGCCCAACATAGGCAGCAGCTGCTGCAGAGTGAGCATCTTGTATTTTGGTATATCTAGGAAGGTGTTTAGTATGGAAAGGTCCAGGATTGGTCTCCACGAATTTTCCTTCCTGGGAACCAGGAAAAGTCTTGAATAAAAATCTTGCCCTATTTCTAAATTTGGTACCAATTCCAAGGTCCTCATAGCCATGAGGGACTAAACCTGCTGTTGTGCCTCTGCCCATTGATGCTTTGGCAGATCTGGCCAACCGTTTGGTTTTGGCAAGGTGTGGAAATGAAATCTGTAACCTCTTGAGACTATGTCCAGAACCCATTTGTCCCTGGTTATGCGGCTCCAATTGTGATAAAAAAGAGAAATCTTTCCTCCCAAAGGTGCTTCCAGGAGAGGAGCCCCAGGAACTAGAAAGGGAGAGTCATAAAGATGGTTTCCAGTAAGGTTGAGACTTCTCTTCTCCTCCCTTGGGAGAGGGGGCACTCCACTGCATATTCCTGAAAGGGGTCTGTGCCTGTTCCCTACCTCTGGAACGCCTGAATCTGCCTCTCTGAGGCCTGTCCGAGCTCAGAAAGGACCAAGGTTTAGCTGGCCAGTGCCTGCTAAATCTAGGAGGTTGCACCTGTAGAAAATGCTTAACGGTCTGCATAGATTTGGCTTTGTCCTCCATTTTCTTTAATACTTCTTCAGCTTTGGCCCCAAACAGAACATCGTGCTGCAAAGAAGCATCCAAAAGTTTGGCTTTAACCTGATCCGGCAAGCTTTGTTCCTTTAACCAAGCATGTCTTCTAATAACTGCGGCAGTTGCTGCAGCCCTACAAGAAGCTTCCAAAGAATCAAAACCACAATGCAGGGTATGTTTACCCACCTGTTTAATATCATGCAATAAATCCTGTAACTTCTTATTTTCTGCACCAACAGAAACAGCTGACATCTTTTGTTTAAATACAAACAAAAGGTATTGCTGATACTTCAACATATGAAATTGACAGTTCAAAGCTCTAATAGACAATGTAGCAGAAGTATAAACTTTTTTACCCCATCTTTCCAAAGCCCTGGACTCTCGGTCAGAGGGAATAGGAGTTTTAGCAGAGGCCGCTTTAACACCCTTAGGGCCCTGAGAAATTGTTTCTGGATCAGGTGAAAGATTCTTAAAAAGGAATTTGTGAGAATCTGGAACCCTATAATACCTATCCAGTTTGACAGGAGCAGGAGGAAAGGAATCAGGAGAGAGGGAAGCTTCTGAAAAAACATAATCTACAATGTCCAATACAGGGGGAATAGCAAGGAGCCTATGCTGTTGGAGAAGAAAATCCCTAAGCCTTTTCTTGGATTCAGAAAATTCCTGCCCTTCCCAGTGAAAATGCTCTCATATCATGCAAAGTTTCACCAAAAGAATAATCCTCAGGAGGAGAGGCTGAAGGAAAGGATTCTTCAGCATCAGAATCCTCATAAGGAGGAAAAGAATAATCCTGCTCAAGGGATGAAGCAGAAGAAACGGAAACTTGGTCTGAAGAATCATAATCGGACTGTAATCTAAGCTTCTTGTCAGGAGGGGGATGGGAACCCCTGATCATAGTTAACAGGTCTTCACCCATTTTAAGCATCTGTCTTTGAGGTCTAGGGCCCTGGTCAAAAGGGGCCTGTGCTTGCTTCTTTGTTTTTGCTGGAGCCTTAGTCTTTGTCTTTGTCTTTGATTGCAAAACTGAATCCATATTTACATGAAGCTATGAAGGCCTGAAAACTCCCTCAGAAGCCGGTACCTGCCTACTGGCTCCAGACCCAACTGAGGGAGCATTGTCCGAAGGTCCATTCCCTGGCAATTCTGAAGGCCCCATCAGCTCCACACTGGAGTTGGTACAGGCAAGTGGTTCAAAAGAGGCGGTGACAGGGGCTGCAAAGGCGCCTCACTGACGACCGATGAACCAGCAACTGGCAATGATTGAGTAATATCCTCTGCTTTGGACCTCGGAGGCCTGTCTTTATCCTTGCGTCTCTTACACACCCCAGAAGCTGGAAAATAATCTGATGACATATTATAATTAAACCTTTTTCCAAAATAGTAGAAGGCAAAGTTGTATTACATTTAATAGTACGTTGATTAAATTTAGCACAAAACCTACAGTTAGCAATGCCGTGTTCAGGCCCCAGGCAGGGAATACAGTAAAAGTGAAAATCCCTATGAGGTATTTGTTTTCCACAAGAAATACATTTATTAACTTTTTCTGACATCTGACTGGAGCAAGAAAAAGACCTCCCCAACTGGGTACTTAGCTTGAAAATGAAAAATCCTTGATGTAAATCCAAAAACAGACAGGAGTAAGCCGACCAGCATTAGCGAACTGCTCAGGGCACCCGCAGCAAGAAAAACTGGGGAAATGGCATCGACTGAGGTATTTATACCACCTGGCGCATTGACGTCAGGATAAAAGCGACCTCAGCCGACGTCGGACCCAGACTTTGGGACTCTGGCCGATCGAGGGCTGCTGCTGGCAGGAAGAAGCCTACAGTCATGATTGCAACAGTGAACCATGAAGGACATCTAGTCTATCACAAAACACAGTAGCATTCTTATTTAACACGTATTCACATTTAAAGAGAAACATTGCTAAAAGCTAAAATTAAAATTGATTTAATTGTCATTTTTTACTGTGCAATTTATATTACTGCTATCATTGAATCAAGAAAGCAGGGCAGGCCTTAGGTGGACTGGCACCCTGGACAAAGAGGTCCACAGCACCTAACCCCTGCACACATCACTCAGAGCCTGCCTAGCCCCCTTCCCCCACACATTCTGACCTGTCCACCCCATCCAGATTATGTTTTTCTTCCTTTTCTTGCTCTTTATTTATTATTTGTTAACCAGGAAAGTCTGACTTGGAACAAAGCCAGTTTTCAGCAGAGGCCTGAGGAGAAACTCTCCAGACGCATGTCTTTATAACGTGGGAGGAAACCAGAGCACCCGGTGCTCCGGAGGAAACCCACACAAACACAGGAAGGACGTGCAGACTCCACACAGAAGGCACTCCAGCTGAGAATTGAACCGAGAACCTCTTGCTGTGAGGCGATAATGCTACCACTGCGCCGACCTTTATCTATGCTACCTATATCTTGGACTTCAGTTTTTTTCCTGCATTCATTAATTCATTCAAACATCCTAACTAGGCAAAATGACACTCTGATAACTGTGGAGGAAAGAACTCCAGTAAGTCAGAATAAGGTCTTAGGTGCTTTGCGGTGTATTTCAGAGTTTTTTTTAAATAACATGTTTCATCCAATGATGGATGGAAAAAAAATCAAGATTAAGAAAATAAATTCTCTTATTCCTCAACTTTGCTCTTTCCTATATCACTTCAGTACATCTTAATTAGCCAGGACTGCACTGCAGTAACTGATGAGAAAATATGTCAGTTAAGTTGGGGATCTGGTGGTCACGTGGCCCAAAAAGCCATGGGGTTCTAGATGCTATGAGATGTATTTCGAAGGGTTTTTTTAAACAACCTTTTCATCCAGTGATGGCCTGAACATTAATCCTGACTAATGAAAAAAATTAGTGTCACTCTTCAACTTTGCCTTTTCCTGCTTCCTTTTAACACACACTAACTGATGAGGACTCCACTGTAATAACTGTGGAGAAAATAAATAAATTAGCAGCCCCTAGAAGCTGTCAAGGTTTGTAGTTCTGAAGGTGCACTTTAGACTTTTTCCAAACTTTTGATCAAATGATGGCCTTAACAAAAATTATGATTAAGGAAAGAACTTCAGTGGTATTCTTGAACTTTGTTTTTTTTTTTCCTGTATCCTTTCAGCAGGCCCTAAGTGACCAAGACTACATATGGAAGAAATAACTGCATCAAGCCTGGGATCTGGGGTCCATTTGGCCACCAGAAGCTATGAGGTTCTAGATGCCCTGAGTTGCATTTTAGAGTTTTTTCCCCACACTTTTGATCTAATGATGGCCTGAACAAAAATCATAAGGAAGGAAATTCACTCTTATTTTTTTCCATTTAAAAAAATAAGTTGTGTCCAAGACTTAATGCTCAAAACTGACAACATAGTAATTCACAATAAAATGAAAGAACAAATGTTTATGACGATGCATAAATCATACCTAAGAATATTACCTGCCTCTCTACCCTTCCCTCCCCTCCCAAAGAAACAGTTATCTTTGGTGTTTCCCCCTCTGGTGTTAGACCAGGATGAAATTAAAGGCATAAACCCCCCTATAAATTCAGCTATAAATTCACAAAGACTGCAGAGAGGAAAATCATGAGTATATCTAATCAATCCTGCCTTGGTTTGTGATTTATTGATCTTTAGTGTTAAAAAGAAGTGCGACTGCGATCGATAGTGAGCAGAAGCCACTGCAATGTAAAATAATTACAACTTTTGTCTGGCTTGCAGAACTTGTATGGTCAGAATAACTTTACTGTACTTAATTTATTATTTAGTTGCATATTGCTGGTGTGATTTTTTTTGTCATATTAGTTGATTTAAGTTCTCTTTGAATTCTGTAGTTACTGTTTTTGATTATTCTTTTCTTTTACAATATTTTATTCGTTTGAAGCTGATGATTATGCAATTAATGATTTGCTAATGCACAAATATCTTGTACAATGTAATAAATGCTATGCATATTTAAAGGTAACAGTTGATTACACTGGTGGTCTGTGCTCCTCATGTCGAAAGTTAGATGATTTGCTTACCATTGTTAGAAGTAAATCTAGACTTAACGTTAATTGCACTTATGCAATCAGCATGGCTTGGAGAACTGTTGTTTCATATATTAATGACTGGACTGATGAAGTAAATCATGTTAGGCATAGAACAAATAGAACACATTTAGGAAATGATCCATCTATTGTCTGCAAAGAAGATTCAACCCCTATGAAACAAGATGATGCCCCTGACAACTTTGGAATTCTGGATGCAAGTATTCTGCAATCTGAGGATTCATTTTTTTTTAGAAGGAAACAAAAAAACAAAAGAAAGGAAGACGTTCACAACAAATAAGGAAGAAAAAGAAACTGATTAATGACTGTAAAAGAAAGAGAATGTTGTTGTCTTTCGGCTTTTCCCGGTCAGGGGTCGCCACAGTGGAACTCCGGTCCGCTAATGATTGGCAGTCGATTTTTACGAACGCCAAGGTGCCAGCTCGACGTTCAACCTTCAACGAAGGCACATCCATTTACGCATGTCTTTCGAACGCCCACCCAACCGCAGGGAGGACATGTAGACTCCACACAGAAGGCACTCCCCTCACTCTAGCCGAGAATCGAATGGGAGAACCTCTTGCTGTGAGGCAACAATGCTACCGCTGCACCACAGCGGAAGGAAAGAGAATACGTAGTAAAAAGGACACTGTGTTGTTATGTAACACACAGGTTACAGGGAATGATGATATTTTTCTATCACAAAACCTTCAGTCTACAGAAAATTGCATCGGTTTTCCAACAGAGAAGGTAAAAAAAAAAAAGAGGCAAGGGGCAGGTGAAAAGGAAGAAATCAAAATTGAACGTGGAAGAATTGAAGAACATTACTGTAAAAAAAAGAAGAGAAAGAAATATTGACTACATGGCTCAAGCTGTGGATTTAAATTCTCATCATCTGGATGAGAATTTAATACACAGTGAAAACAGTGGGATTAATAAGACTAATGGTAATGAAGATCTGTCCTCCATAACAACTGATAGAGCAGATATTACTGTATTAGAATCTGAAGATTTTTCAAAGCTGGCCAGCAAAGATATTCTTGTAGCTGGAGATTGAGTTATTAGAGGAACTGATACTTATATTTGCAGAAAAAATAATGAACATCGAATAGTGTAATGCTTGCTAGTAGCAAAATTAGAAGATATGAGACAAGCCTTGGAAAGCCTTAATGTAAGGAAGTACAGATCCTTTTTTATTCATGGTGGTACAAATTATGTCATCCGCAAGGATTTTCTGTTAGGGAACTGACAGCCTTCTTAGATAGTATAACTTGTACTGGTGTTAAGACATATTTTTCACAAATTACCTGTACAAAGGATAGATGAGCCACGGTGGTACAGAGGTAGCATTGTTGCCTCACAGCAAGAGGTTATCCTGTTCGATTCACAGCTGAAGTGCCTTCTGTGTGGAGTCTGCATTTCCTCCCCATGGTCGAGTGGCCTCCAAAAGACATGTGTGAATGGGCGTGCCTTCGCTGAAGGTTGGGCATCGGGCTGGCAACTCAGCACCATAAAAATCTACTGCCAATCATTAGCGGACCGGAGTTCAGCTGTGGCGACCCTTAATCGGGGAAAAGCCGAAAAGACAAACAACAACAACCTGTAGAAAGGATAGTCAGGTCACTCTGAATGAAATGATTTTTTGGGTAGATACCAACATGGAAAAAATGTCCTGTTTTAAAAAATTGAAACGTGTAGAGCATCCAAGCCTAGTTTTGGGCACACGTGTTCAGACAAGATGGCATGCATTTGTCCAGATCAGGGAAGAGAATTTTTGCAGCACATATTTTGCAATATTTGACAAACACTACAGGATTTTTGCCAGGTCGAAAATTTAACAGATCACAGGTAGAAACATTTTTTGCATCTCTGATTGTTGTTAATGCTAGGAGCATTAATAATAAGTTTTTTATTGGAAAATTTGCTAAGTTTCCACAAGATTGATACTGTTATTGTTTGTGAAATATGCTTAAAGAACAATAGCTGGAAACCAGTTCTGTCGGTATAAATGTTTTTCTTGTAACAGACATTCTAACAGAAAATCAGGTGGAAGTGTTATGATAGGGTTTAAAGATAATTATGAGACCTGTGATTATTAAATGTTTGTGGTAACGCCAGTACTATAAACTGTGTAATTGTGACAATAAAGACAACCCTGGAACAGATAATTGTTGGAGTGTATAGACCACCAAAGGCAAGTGAGGATTTCATACATTTCTTGCATGAAACACAGGAGGGAAGAATAATATTATATGGGGACTTAAATTTACCAGAAGTAGACTGGAATAATATTGATTCAACAATGTTAGTAAGGAAATTATTCACAATGTATAATCAGGAACAGCAGTTGCTTCAGATTGTAAAAAAACCTACCAGGGTACGGAACATACTAGACATTGTGTTCCTAAAGAAATTACTGTTACTTCAAGTCAAGTTTTACCACCATTGATGTGCAGTGATCTTGGGGTTATAAAGGTTAATTCGTTGCTAGATAATTCTGCCAAACTGAAATCCAAACCAATGCACAGAAGCTTAATTACAGATTATATTGTGTGTGGAGGCATGCGTGAATGGGACGTGCCTTCATTGAAGGTTGTGCAGCAGGCTGGTAACCGGCACGTAAAAATCCACTACCAGTCATTAGCGGAGCGGAGTTCCGCTGTGGCGACCCTTAACCGGGATAAGCTGAAAGACACAAACAAACAAATGGAAACAAAACAGTCACTGTGTAAAACTAACTGGAATGAGGTGTTCAGTGGAAAAACTTCAGATGGAATGTGAAAAGTTTTGAAAGCGAAATTGTTTGAGTGCAAAGAAAAATAAAAAAAATGTTTAAGATCAGGATCTAGGCAAACAATATGAGGGGGATATATTTCCTTAGGAACAAGATATCTGATTAAGGTGAGAGACAAAAAATATAAGAAATGTAAGAGAGGTCGAACTACAACTTTGAAAACTGAAATCAACAAGCTGGACAAACAGATTTAGCATAGTGTGAGACAAAAAAAAAAAAAAATTGAAGAAAATTTCTATAAAGATATTGAGCATAACAGGAAACGTTTTTATAGCTACATAAGATGTAGAAGGAGTAAAGACACACAAATTGATAAACACTGCAGATTCTAAAATTTATTCTCAGACACAACAAATTAGGGTTTATATTATGGCGCCTACAAGTAATCGGCGAAATTCACTTCCGCGATTCGCTGAACACTTGTTGGGCAAAGATGTAGTTAGCCAACTACACAATGTTGCCCTTTTCTCCACTGTAGTGCAATGTTGGAGTTGGTATATTTAGTTAGGGGGGGTGTGGGTCGGTTTGGTTTAGTTAGAATTAGTTCTGTTGCATTGCAGGGCAAGTATTTATTTGCCCAACAAGCATTCAATGAATCACTGAAGTAAATTTCGCTGAATACCTGTCAGTGTTCAGGTGTTCGATGTTAAAGCGTTTCAACGTCATAATGTAGACCGAACAGAGTATTGATATAGTTACAAAATCTTATGCAAAACAGTTTGGCTCCACAAAAGGGGTGATAAGTTGTCTTTGTGACATTCAGTTAACCCCTGATACTGGAATCAAATTAGGTTATATTGGGAAAAAAAGGCGCAAACTGGATCCAAACAAAGCAGAGGGAAGAGACAGAATTAGTAACAATGACCTGAGAACCCTTCAGCAAGAACTTACAGTACCATTATATCTATTATTCACTAGGTCATATAAATATGGGGAGATTCCTCAAGATTGGAGACATGCCCTTATTAACCCGGTCTTCAAGGGAAAGGGGAGTAGGACCAATTCAGAGTCATATAGACCCTTAAGTCTACTTTCATGTTGTAGAAAAATAATGGAGAAGGTAATATTGGTTAAGTTATTGTCAGAACTGGATAGGTTGTGACTTGAAACCATATACCAGCATGTATAGGTTGAAAACAGATCAATTTACCACCTGTAACATGATGTTCTATAACATTATAATAACCGCTATTATCAGTGATCAGTGTTTTGTATATGACCCTGTCAAATATTGAAGTTAAATCTATATAAATTGGTACAACTAGGTATTGATGTACTCTTGATAAGATGGATAGCTGCATGGCTTACAAATAGGACATGGCATGTATCATGCAGCAACTGGACAGGTGAAATTCGGGTCTACTTTAGGACCTCAAAAATTTAATAGCTCGAATGCATATGGATCGAACCATATGCATCGAACTATTAAACAATCAAAGTCCAAAAAAAAAAATACACACAAAAAAAAGAATTTAAACTAGTCTAGGCAGGGGGGCAAGCCCCAATACACCCCACACCCCTCCGCTACTTAAGTATACCAACTCCAAGATCGCACTACATTGAAGTAAATGGAAATCTCCAGCTACAGAGATTTCCGTTTACATTTTCGATGTTTTGCGCTTTTGGTGTACTCATGTCGAGAATATCATATTCAATATTCTCTGACTTCGAGCACATAAAGTAGACCCGTGAAATT
Source organism: Protopterus annectens (assembly GCF_019279795.1). Lineage (NCBI taxonomy): Eukaryota > Metazoa > Chordata > Ceratodontiformes > Protopteridae > Protopterus > Protopterus annectens. The sequence goes on from NC_056739.1 coordinate 1,621,136,140, forward strand.
CTTGGTTACAGTCAGGGTGTCTCACAGGGCTCTGTCCTATACCCTTACTTGTTTAGATTGTATCTTTCAGACCTACCTTTTTCAGCTGAAGCATACCTCTCCACTGTTCAGATTTTTGCCCCATTTTTCATAAAATTGTGGATGTGTTGCTCTCGTATCTCACTTCATTCTTACCAGAATGGGTTCGGATCTGATCCTCGAATCTGACTCAGCCTTTATATACAAGCTCAAGGTCTTCCACTAGCTTGTGGCTAAACCCTATCCCAGCATGCAATAGGAAAGCTCCCCAGATCTCATTTGCCGCTAGACAAGATCGGGTGCTTGTTCTACTAGCTTTGGCTAAGTATAACCTACTATTCTCTATTGCAAAAACATTGCTTATTTTCATTGTTAATTTGAAAATTAGTATTTTTTGTACTGCATAGTGTACTTCCTTTTTTGTGGCTTTTTTTGCTGTTGGCCGTCGTCTTTCAATTTGGCCTTGTTTTCCCTCAACTTGCTTTTTCTTTAAAAGTTTATTTAACCCATTTAAGTTAGAGGGCTCTTTCTCTGGTTGTTGTTTCTCTTCTGCTTGTTATTCTATTCAAACCTCTTTTTTACAGTCAGTTCATCTGAGTTAGTGAACTGCTAATCCCTTCGCCTGTTTAAGTTGGAGGCTTTCTCCTTTCCCTGTCCCTTTCCCTCTGCTGGGCATAGCCTGTTTAAGTTAGAGAGCTTTGCCCTCCCTTTAGTTCTTCAATCCTTAGTTCCTTTAAAAAATATATATATATATATATATATATATATATATATATATATATATAAACTTCTCTAGCTAGTTCTCTTCTCTGTTACAATGTCTTCTAAAAAGTCAAAACTGTCAGGTTTCAAAAAATGTGGACAAAAAATGTCATTGGCTGATAGACACACACTTTGTGTCTATTGTCTAGGAGCTGTCCATCTCCAGAAGTCTTGCTGATTCTGTCACTCTTTTAGACACAGAGTGCTCCTGGAGAGGAAAGACAAATTAATATTGAGAGGACTGCTAAACCCCCCCTTCGCAGAGGCAATACAAGAAGGTCTGGGTTTACAAAAATCTGACAAATCTCCTACTGCAAAATCTGATAAGTCTGAGAAGAGATCTTCCTCTTCTAGTGCTCCATTGGAGGTATCAAAAAAGGTTGCAAAAATTTCAAGGCTAGATCAGAAGGTTATTGGATCCAAGAAATCTACAGCCCAGGCCCCATCTGTCTCGATGCCGACAGAATTTGAGATTTGGAGCTGGTCCCCAGTCTTGGAACTGTTCTCTCCGACTCACCTACCAAATCTCCAGCCTCCTCAACTCAGTCTTCCAGGAGCTTATCCGATGATGATGTGGATTGAGTGGTACAAAGGCTGTTAAGGACACCAGTGCTGCCAAGTTATCAGATCCGACCCTGAGGGCTTCGGATCCGACTGCATCCTCCTCTTCTGCACCAATTCTTCCTCCAATCTGACCTTGGACTTTGAAGCCGGAATGTCCAGAGCTGATAATTGTGGAATTTTCTGATCCAAGACCTCTATCAGGATCTTCAGATCTGACCATTGCTCTGACATCCTCTGCTCCATCAGAACTCGAGGAGAGTAGGAGCCAATGCTCTTCTGTCAAGTCCGGGGAGGCGAGTTAGATCTGACATTTGTCGGATCCAGTTTTGTGTCTCAGAGCATCGGCTTGGGTGGCCTCAGCTCCTACATCGGCCTTGGGTAGTTGTCCATGATTTCAGGGGTTCTCTTGAGCTCTTCAGATCCAGGGATTTCCTTGGATCAGGAATGGGGTGCTTTTGAGGTGATGAGGAGAGTACTGTCTCCACAGGCAGTTCCGCTGTTATCTCTGGACTTTCTTTCCCCAAAAGCACCCGTGTCTGCCTTTATATCCTCACTTCCACATGGACACAGAGATCCTAGATCTCAGGATGCCCCACAGGGTACCCCCCACTCTTCCAAAACCTCCCCAGCATACCCCCCCTGAGGAGGTCCCTTGGAAGAGACTATGCAAGAGGAAGCACTTAGACTCCCCAGAGGAGTCCATCACGTGTGATACGGACCTTGATGAAGCTGAAGGATCTCCATGGTTGTTTCCTGATGAGGTCTCCTTTGGAGACATCATAGAAATACTTACGCAGAGAGGTGGCTGGAAGTGCACTAACCCTTCGGCAGAGGAGTCCGTATACCTGAAGGCCTTCGGATCTCACCCTTCCTCCACTTGGGTATTTCCACCTTTCAACGAACTTATGTACGTAGTTTCTCGGAAGGTGTGGGAGTCTGAAGATTCAGTGGAGCCTGTTCCTAGGAGGCCAAATAAGTTTATCACATCTCCAGCAGACAAAGCCTTTCTAACTAAAGGAGTCCCAGTAGATGCTATGGTGGTGGTGGCAGCCACCAAGAAGGAACTCTCAGAGACATCATCTTCTGTTCATCACCGAACAAGGAGTCTCTTATGATAGACAGATATGGAAAGCGCCACTTCAATCAAAGAAAATAGACCAACTCCGACAACAGGAACCACAAGCTTCAGTATTTTAGAGCACTTTATCGACGAGAGTTTACCTAGGTTTTGTCTTTATTTTACAGACTTCTTCAGAACAACTATCACATCACAAACCCTTCTTTAAATACCCTCCCACTCTCAATTAACACATTCAGTTAACTAATTATTCACTTTCCAATCAAATATTTTAAAATTCGTTAAATCCTTAAAATATGAATATGAACTTAATACATACACTAAACTTCATAAATATAATACATTCCACAATGATATATAAAATTTATAAAAAATGTATCAATTTCACAAACTTTATGACACATCAAATACTTCAAATAATGTACAGAAATGTACATAAACAAATACTAACAGTAATCAGCCTAAAATGTGTTTTAATTTTAAAATAGGGGCTATACTTATATTTTCATTAATACCCGGGAAAGTGGTGGCATCCAACTTCAGTTGCCATTTCAGTTCACAAATATCCAAATGTACATCAAGGATGCCACATCGATTGTCCTTTTTAATTTGTTGTATAACACAAAACTTAAATTCATGCCCTGGGTGTTGCCCTATATGCCTCGGTAATGCATTAGTGTTCTTCATGTGCTTAATATCTAAAACATGTTCACTTATTCTCTCTCGTATACTTCTACATGTTTTTCCCATATAAAAAGCGGTACATTGCCCACATTTTCCTAAATAAATGACATTTTTACTGTAACAGTCAAAGTGCCCTTGGATATTAATAAGCACCTCTGTTACAGTAATTGTTTTATCAGTAGTTAAAACATATTTACATGTACTGCATATTCCACATTTGAAATTTCCTTTTTGCCGACTTGTGCCACTACTATTATTATACTGACTACCCATTTCCAATAATTGTTTAAATGACTTATCTTTTCTAAATATATTTTTTGGGGGTTCCCTAATTTCTCACATACATTACTATGTAATTTTAATAATCTCCAATTTCTCTGTATAATGTTCACTATGTATTCTGTATCATAATTATATGTAGTTATAAAATATAACTGCTCTTTTGTCTCCTTTTTGTCCTTTTGTATATTATTTGTTTGCATAATTGTTCCCATAGTCTCATTAGTATTAATTTTTAATATATCCACATAATTACCATTACTTCTTTTATATATAATTTCATCCTTAATGGACTCACATAATACAATGGGATAACCCCTTCTAATGAACATATTATTTATAAATTCTAACTCATCAATGAATTCTTGATGTTCCTTCACCATCCTGGCAGCTCTAACCATTTGACCCTTTACTAATACCTTTTTCTGATGACTATGGTGCCAGCTCTGGTAATTTAAATATGAATTTGAAAAAGTAGTTTTCCTATAAATTCCAGATGATAAACACTTTTTCTCTTGGTCCACTTTTAAACTGACATCCAAATAAGACAATCCAACTTTACTAAATTCGTAAGTGAATTTAAGAAACTCCACAGTGCAATTAATGTATTTCATAAATGCTTCTAAATTTTCAAGACTTCCTTCCCAAATAATAAAAATATCATCCAAAAAGTGGGTATATTGCTGAATAAACTTACTATATTCACTGGTAAAAACATATTCCTGTTACCAGAAGACATTACATAGTTGGCATATATGGGGGCTCAAGCAGCGCCCATATCCTAACCCCAGTAACTTGCTTGTAAAAATGACCTTCAAAAAACATAAAATTATTCTTTAAAACTATTTCCATAAGCGTCACAAATACATTTATGCGATCTTTATCATAAATACCAGTTTTTACTAACTGACTTTCCAGCCATTCTAATCCCATTTCATTAGGAATGACTGAAAATAAATTGCATACATCAATGGTGAGTAGAATATTATGCTCTTTTATTTTGACTGTATTTAACTTATCCAAGAAGTGCTAGGAGTCTTTAGTTTTATATTCAAATTTTTTCAACCCTCTTTGCAAATGATGATCCAAGATACTTACTAATAAAACATGTTTTACCTCTTTTGCCATCAACTATAGGTCTAAACTTGATATCATTTAATCCTTTGTGTAATTTGGGTATACCAAATATATTGCTGACCATAGGATGATCATTTTTCAAATAGTTGTATTCTATTTCATTTATCTGCCCTTGAAATAATAAGTCATCTATCATAACATCTATTTTTGAATAAGCTATATGTATTTCATTTAAATTACTTTCCTCATATGTGTCCTTTGCTAACATATTAAACATGTAATCTATGTAATCATTTTTATCCATGCTTACCATACCATTGCCTTTGTCCGGCTTCATAAACCTAAGACCCCTGTCACTTGTAAGATTCTTTAATAATTGTTCTTCTTCTTCACTTAAGTTGTTAATACCATCATCGCCACTAAAACTTTTTTTCTTTTTCATATGCTCTCTTATATCTAATTCACATGCCTTTTCAAAGAGAGCTAACATGGTATTAGCAGGGGGATTAATTTACTTGGTTTTCTCAATGCACTCACATTTTGCCCATCACTTTGTGTAAACCACAATTTAATATTCATTTTATGGGTTAACATTTTTAAATCAACCAACATTTCCGTTAGCTTTCCTCTTTTACCTGGAATGAAGGTAAAGCCCTTTGACAATAATTCGGCATCCTCTACCCCAAACTCTTTACTGGAATAATTATACACTTTATAATTCCCATAAACATTGGAGATTATAACAGGGTGGCTGAGTGCTGAAAAACGATGTGCTCCCTGTATGACATCTATAAATTCGGATATGCTAATAAATTCAGCATTATCCATCATACTAAATAAATTGACAATGGTTTTGTCTATATTTTTCTCTTCACTTGTCCGATGCATGCCGTTAGACAACCTTACTTCAATGTCATTTAAACATACATTATTAATGTCCTCAGTATCAAAATATACAAATTCATGGTAACTACCAGTCTTATTTTCTGTTACACTTTCCTTCTCGTTTACTTTTGAATTTAATCCAGAATTACTTAACATACCCAAATCAGTGAACCTATTACAGTCCGAGTTCAAAGGAGAGCCAGTCATTGCATAAACACTTACTTGTAGCATTGGAACAGCCGAATCTTCTATTTCCATCCTACTTGATGGTTGCTGTGGAATTTTGGTTTGTAATTCCACTTTTTCGGCCTCGCTCCTTGTTGTAAAAATGTCTGGTTGTCCTCCCTTTTCCGTAGCTGCCCATTCTGCTCTCGGTTGCGCAGTCTCTCGGATCGTCTGGGCCCTCCTAATAAAGGGTGCTCCTCCTGTTGAAAGTTGTAATTATAATCACCATGCTGTGTCATCATTTCATGTCCCGCTCGCTCATCGTCATTAGCGGCTGCTTTTTGGTGACCATGGCTACCCTTAGACAATGGATATACCCTTATATTATGGTATTCATCTGTGTCCCTTGCAATTTTGTGTAGTTTCCTTTGGAAAATAACGTTACAACTACTGTCAATGCTGGTTAACATATTTTTGTAATTTGTTTGATAATGTTCAAAATTCAAATCACCCATAATTGTGTTATTTTCTTGCTCCAACTCATTTATTTGCTGGGCTATTACCTGTTCATTATATTTGATCATGATCTTCATCAACTCCAAACCTGCCTGGTCAAATAACTGGTGTACCTCCTCTATCATTTCTCCATTTCCTTCTATACTATTTGGGTATCTCCATGATCGCAAACCTCATGGCACCAGTCCCAATTCTATATTTCTGAGCAAATACCCATTCTCCATCTGTAATTTTTTCATACCATAAAACTTTTTCTCATATTCTTTCATATGTTCAATTAAAGTCATATTTATTCTTTTAGCCATACCCACTTTGTTGTTGAAGTCTTGTTGAAAATTAAAATTGTTAGCCTTCCATTGTATCTTATCGAATTCCACTTCCTCATTGGAAACATTTTCATTCACAAACCTACCCCTATTCTGCACTCGTGTTCCAGCATTCACCTCATTAGAGCCAGTTCCAGGGGTACGAGTACTTGGTGTAGACTGAGTCAATGGAATACCCAAACCGCCAAATCCATTACTCATACCTGCAGACTGCTGCTGGTCTACCAGTGATTTCATCTGCGCCGTATTTTCAGACAGCTGCTGGTTAATTTGAACAAGCAATTCAAACTTGGAATACCAGATGCACAAAATGCCACTTCAGTCAAAGAAAATAGACCAACTCCGACAACTGGAACCACAAGCTTCAGTATTTTAGAGCACTTTATTGATGAGAGTTTACCTAGGTTTCGTCTTTATTTCACAGACTTCTTCAGAACAACTATCACATCACAAACCCTTCTTTAAATACCCTCCCACTCTCAATTAACACATTAAATTAATTATTCACTTTCCAATCAAATATTTTAAAATTCGTTAAATTCTTAAAATGTGAATATGAACTTAATACATACACTAAACTTCATAAATATAATACATTCCACAATGATATATAAAATAGACAAGGAGTCTCTTATGATAGACAGATATGGAAAGCGCATTTTGTCTTCAGTGACTTTTGCACTCAAATCACTGAATTGCCTAACCCATTTTACTAGATTACAGAGAGACCTCCTGAAAGAGTTAGGAGATACTCTCCAAGGTTCAGTAGTTGAAGGGGTTCCGATAAAGTTTCCTCATAGCTTTCTACCTTAAATTCAGTTGTCAACTCCTCCATGAGACTAATTTTTTATGCAGTGGATGGAGCGAGTAGAACAGCAGGTTCAGGAATTTTCCCTAAGGAGACATTCTTGGATTCACTTGTGTGATTTCGTGGAACCCTTTAAATCTTCCTTTGTGAATGCCTCATTCTATGGCTCATCTCTGTTTGAACTAAAGTTAAAGACACACTAACCAGGTGTGAGCAAGAAGGAAAGACTCTGTCCACCATAGGAATCTGTTTTTTCCTACCTACCAGACCATATCCCAAAGTTCAGAAGAGAAGTGGAAAAATGTGGTTTCTAAAATCTCACAGAGCTTTCCAGGACAGATGTGGTGAAACTTCTCCCAGGGGCAGAGGGGAAGTAGTAATGGAAGACATCGTCCACGTGGCAGAGAGGGTCCACAGAATCAGGGCAACAGAGAATCTTTCTTTGGTAATCCTTTTCAGTACTCCTGAAAGGAGGCCCATCTGTCCATCTCTGGAGCAGTCGGGGGCTGCTTATCTTTGTACCCAGAGGCCTGGCAACAAATAACAAAAGACAAATGGATACAAAGCATGATATCTGGAGGTTATTCCATCCCGTTTTCCTTCCCTGTCCCAAACATGAAAATGATCCCAGATGTTCCACCGAAAGGGAACAGGCAATGTTACAAATTCAAAATTTGCTAGACAAAAGAGTCATCCAAACAGTCCCCTTAGACCAATTAGGATCTGGAACTCAGAAAAGATTCTTTTTAGTTCCAAAGAAAACAGGGGACTGGAGACCAATTCTTGATCTCAGCAATCTAAACAAATCAGTAAGAAAGTCCAAGTTCCGGATGGTAATACTGCAGTCAACACTCCCTTTTCTGTATCAAGACAATTGGATGTGCTCGATAGACCTCCAGGATGTGTACTACGACTTAAAAATGGACAGGTGATCCAGGAGACATCTACGCTTTTGGCTGGGAGCAAGTCACTACCAGTTTCGAGCTGTGCCCTTTGGTCTCACTACAGCCCCCAGAGTGTTCACCAAATGTATGGCAGTAGTCACTGCTCACCTGAGACGCTTAGGATTCCGGGTGTTTCCATACTTAGATGACTGACTCCTAACTGCCACCACTGAGCATCTGCTAATAAAAGCAAGAACACCACCTTGCAGCTCTGCTCTCAACTAGGAATTACAATAAACTAGGAGAAATCTGCCTTTTGCCCTTCTCAGCATGTCGTATTTATAGGAGCAGAAATGGATTCAAAAACGTGATAGCCAGACTTCCTCCAGAAAGAGTTAAATTCCTATGATGTCAGGTGTTAAATCTTATCTCAAAGAAAAAAGTGCAAGCAAGAATAGTCCTAAAAGCTTTGGGGACCATGGCAGCAGCAATAACTCTGATCCCCTTAGTACATCTACACATGAGAATTCTACAGTGGCTACTTTCCACTCAGTGGTTGATGCAGGAATTGCTGATGTCCCACAAAATAATAACAGAAACGTGCAAAAAAGACATTCTCTGGTGGCTTTACTCCACCCGTGTGTCACTATACTGACCATTTGTATTTCCCTAGTCATTGGCCACAGTGTACACGGACACCTCTCCGATTGGGTGGAGGGGCATTATCTGGGAAATACAGTCCAAGGCACCTGGCAGATCATGAGACCCATTTGCACATCAATGTCCTAGAGAAGAGAGCAGTGCTTCTAGAGTTGCGAACATTCCAGGACTCTCTTCCGCTGGTAACTATAGCAATACAGACAGACATGTCAGTTGTGTGGTACATAAGTAAACAAGGAAGAACCAGATTGTAGCCCCTTTGTCAAGAGGCCCTGAGAGTATGGCAGTGGGTGACCTCTTCCCAACATTTTCTGAGAGCAATGGACATCCCAGGCAAATCCAATCTGATAGTACACAGACTCAGCAGAGGGATTCTGTTGCCTCATGAGTGGTCCCTAAAACAGGAGCTTTTCCGCAAATGGGGCCAGCCTTCCTGTGACCTTTTTGTAACATCCATGAAGGCCAAATGCAGCAAGTACTTCGCCCTTATTCCCCTTCTGGGGGAGTCACCAAGGGATGCACTTGTTCATAATTGGCCCTCGGGTCTCCCCTGTGCCTTTCCTCCTTTTCCATTAATACCCAAAGTTCTTCAGAAACCCAGTTTGGGAAAGGACTTGATACTCATCACCCCATACTGGCCTTGTCAAATCTGGTTCTCCATCCTGTGACCTCATCTTCGGGAGGATTCTTGACCCAATTCCAGACCTTCTGACTCGTGCATCAGGAACTCTCCATCCTTCTCTTCAGACCCTCAAATTGACAGCTTGGCTGCTCCAATTCCAACCATAGTGGCAGGTTTTCTAACCTTTCTTCATTAGTGAAACACATTCTAATTTCTTCTCATAAGGCTTCAACAAGAAAGATATGTAGAAGCAAATGGAAAAGATTCTCAGTATGGGCTTCTTGTAACCACATCGATTCCTTTACTCCTTCAGTCAATTCCATTCTAGAATTCCTAGCAAAATTATTCAACGAGGGTGCAGCTGTAGCTACTGTTGGAGTTTAACTAGCAGCGATATGATATCTAGTTTTCATATTGAACCAAGAAGTACCAAAGTCCAGCACAACAGGACCCGGAGAGCTCAACAAATCAGTGTTATTTTTAAGTTCCTTTGCGTGGCAATTACCAACACAAACGCGGCTTATTACAAAAGCCTTTATTAAATCCAATTCACAATGCTGAATGCAATAAAAAAGTACAACCAAGCGTTTTCTCTCGGCTACTACCGAGCTTTATCAAGGTGAAACAGATGACTGCTCCACTTCTATTAATTTATACTCTTCACAAAATCACATGATCTGACTAATTAAATCAATTTAAAAGTAAAGTACATAAGTATTAAATATAAACATTTCCATTACTAAAACTTGTTAATACATGTAAAAACTATCATAAATTTTCATATTGGTGAATCTGGCCTCAGCATTATGTCTCATAGGCTATGCAAGATGTTTCTCAAAGGTACTTTATTACTACGACCACCTGTCAGAGACTCCCTCAGCACCAATGGACTTAAATTTCATCCTATCTCATATAAATTTTCCCCCTTTTGAGCCAGCATCATCTTGCGAACTCAAGTTTTTGACATGGAAAATTATTCTCTTGATAGCTATTACCTCTGATAGGAGGGTGTCAGAGCTGCAAGCCTTGTCAATAAAGCCCCCCTACTTGCTTTTCCACAGAGACAGGGTCTCCTTATGAACAAACCCTTCCTTTTTGCCAAAAGTATGTTCAGAGTCAAATTTGAACCAATCTATAGAGCTACCAGTCTTTTACCGAAATTACAGGAATAAGGCAGAATACATGTCACATCAACTGGATGTGCATATACAATTACGTTTCTACTTACACAGGACTAAGAACTTCAGAAAATCTGACCAGCTTTTTATACCTTTTTCAGATTCAAAGAAAGGTACTTCCGTCTCTAAAGTGACACTTTCAAAATGGCTTTCAGATTGCATAATCTTCATCTATAAATCTCAAAACAGAGATCTCCCCCATAGAGTTAAAGCCCACTCTACAAAAGCCATTGCAACCTCTTCTGCTTTTCTGGATAGACTACCAATTGATACCATTTGTGCTGCGGCAACATGGGCAAGTCAATTTGGCCTCCAGGAACAGGGCCTCTTTTGATGCCATGATTCTGAAGAATATTCTCCCTTGAGCCACCCAAGAAAGATGGTGCTAAGGGCGCTGTGTCCCATCCTGGTAAGAATGAAGGTGAGATAGGACAGCAGATAAAGAAGTTATGGACTCACCATAATGTTCCATGTGTGTTGTCCATCTTCACCTTCATTCTTACATCCTAGCCTCCTTCCCCTGGCCATTTTTACTCCTGGAAGACAGAGTTGGTACAATTGGATATCATTATTCTCTGGCCTTCATTATTGCACATTGAATTATTAAACTGCATTTATTTTTATTACTCTTATTATAAGGTCAGCTTTTATGTTCTTGTTCAGTTGCCAAAACATGGAATGCCCTACCACTATCAGGACTAGAAATCTGGCCACTTTCAAAACCTAAGAGACTACCTATCTTCTGTCTGGAATTGCACCTGGATCTTGTCTCCTCCTCTCAAAACCTAACAGCCTTTACTGAATACTCACATTCTTCAAGCATTTACTGTGTGTTAATAACAGTTGAAAACCTTAGTGTTCCCACAGTCAGAAACAGCTACAAATGTCTATTTACCTTTACCACAGTATACAGGCACTGTAAGTCACATTTTTTTTTTGCAGTATAACAGATTAAAAAATGAACCCATTTAATTTCATTGTTCAATTTGTGTGAATTTGACTTATGTGCTTTCCATCCTTTGTAGGTCTTGCTCCAAATAAGTTTGGCCTTTAGTAATATTTGATGTTCTTCGTGTTTCACTGTTGCAGTCATTACATTTGGGTTATCCTGCTGACAGGTTGCCCTCAGTCAGCCAGAATTCCAAAATCTTGGGTCTTGCATTGGTTGCTGTCACCTCTTCCCTGATGTCAGGTTGTCAGGGGTATAAAAGATGCAGCCGACACCATTTTATTTAGTCTTTCTTGCCGTGCGGTGCCCAAAGCAGAAGCAGTTCGCAAGTGCCGGTCGGCTGACTCCTGAGATTTTCGTGTTCGAGTTTTAGATCCGAAGTCTTTATTAAAAGCTAAGTACCCCATTGGGGAAACTTTTTTCTTGCTCCAGACTGATGTTAGAAAAAGTTAATAATTGTATTTCTTGTGGGAAGCAAATACCTCATAAGGACTTTCATTCTTACTGTATTCCTTGCCTAGGCCCTGATCACGACGTTGCTAGTTGTCGGTTTTGTGCTAGATTTAACCAACACACTATTAAGTGTTGGTACGATTTTGCATTAAGCTATTTTGGGCGAAGATTTAATTATACAATGTCGTCAGATAGCCATCCAACTACCGGAGTTCACAAAAAATGCAAATATAAAGAAAAGGACAGGCAACCGAGGTCCAAAACCGATGAAGCTTCTCCTAAGCAAGTCGCCAGTTCACCGGTTCTTAGTGAGGTGCTTTCCCAGCCCCTGTCGCCCGCTACTTTAGAGTCGCAGGCTGCTACCAACTCTCACGTGGAGTTGGCCAGGCCACAGGAAACTCAAGGTATTGTAGTCTCTGAGATCATTCCCTCAGATGGGTCCAGAGCCGCTGAGCAGGCATCGGCTTCTGAGGGTGTATTCAGACCTAAACAATTATATATTAAACCGACTTCAAAGACTAAAACACCTTTAAAGACAAAGAAGCAAGTTCACCAGTCACAAGGAGAGGCCTCCATGCCCAAAAAACAGATGCTCAAAATGGCTAAAGACTTAATTACCTTGATCAGGGGTTCCCACCCCCTTCCTGATAAGAGGCCTGGGCAAGAGACAGACCATGAATCTTCAGATCAAGTTTCCATTTCTTCTGATTCCTCTTCTTATCAGTAATATTCTGTTCCCCCCTATGAGGATTCTGATGCTGAAGAATCAATTCCTTCAGCTTCTCCTCCTGAGGACTACTCTCTTGGGGAAATATTGCATACCATGAGGGAGCATTTCCTCTGGGAGATCCAAGATTTTTCAGAATCTAAGAAAAGGCTCCAAGATTTCCTTTTACTTCCTCAACACAGGCCTCTAGCTATTCCACCTGTGTTGGACATTGTAGATGATGTGTTCTCAGAGTCCAGTCTGACCCCTAACACTTTACGTCCAGCTCCTGTTAAGCAGGACAGATACTACAGGGTCCCTGACTCTCATAAATTCCTTTTCAAAAACCCTACTGCAGACCCAGAAACTATTTCTCAAGCTCCTGAAGGGATTCTAGGACTCTGGGTAGATGGGGAAAAAAGATTTACACATCTGCTACTTTGGCTATAAGGGCCTTAAATTGCCAGTTTCATATGCTCAAATATCAGCAATATATCATGGCACTGCTTAAACAGAAAATGATGGCAAATTCTGAATGTACAGAAAACAAAAGAATTACAGGATTTATTGCATGCAGCTGAACAAGTTGGAAAGCATACTTTGCAATGTGGTTTTGATTCTCTGGAGCCCTCCTGCAGGGCCGCTGTTATGAGTTCTGTCATTAGGAGGCATGCTTGGTTAAAAGAACAAAATCTGCCTGACCATGTTAAAGCAAAATTAATAGATGCTCCTTTACAACATGATGCATTGTTTGGTGTTAAGGCAGAAGGGGTGTTAAAGAAAACCGAAGACAAAGCTAAATCTATGCAAACTGTCAAGGATTTCTTACAGGTACAGCCACCTAGATTTAGCAGACACTGGCCTACAAAGAATTGGTCCTTTCCAGTCTCAGACAGACCTCAAAGGGGCAGACCCAGACGCCATAGAGGTAGATTTCAGCCGCACGGTTCCTACAGGTCTAAGCAGTGGAGTGCTTCTACTTCCAAAGGTGGAGAGGACAAATTACAACCATACAGGCAGGAAACAGTCCGAATGACTTCCCCCTGCCTACACCAAGCACTTATCTTCTGGCAGCACCCTTAGGGGGAAACTAGCATTTTTTCTCAAAATTGGCACATTATAACCCAAGACAAATGGGTTTTAGACATAGTGTCGCAAGGCTACAAGTTTCATTTCCATACCCTGCCAAGGGCAAACAGTTGGCCAGACCTGCCAAAAAATCAATGGGCCGAGGCTCAAAAACAAATCGAAGCTCTCATGGACATGAGGGCTATTCAGCAAGTGCCACGGCAAGAGCAGGGACAAGGATTTTACTCAAGACTGTTCTTGGTACCCAGAAAGGACAAAGCATGGAGACCAATACTGGACCTATCTATTCTAAACACTTTCCTGGATATACCAAAATTCAAGATGTTGACCTTACAGCAGCTTCTCCCCATGCTGGGCAGCAAGGCTTGGCTTGTGACTTTAGACCTGCATGTCCCAATCAAAAAATCATGCAGAAGATACCTCAGATTCAAGGCTAGCTCAAAGCATTACCAATTCTCTGCACTGCCCTTTGGCTTATCTACTGCACCCAGGGTCTTCACAAAGTGCCTGGCACCAGTAATTGCTTACTGCAGACAAAGAGGAATACAAATATATCCTTACTTGGACGACTGCCTCATACAAGCAGAGAACAAGGACATTCTGCTACAGCATCTGACTTTTGTGATGAGACTTTTAACATGCCTAGGGTACATAGTCAACAAATAGAAATCAAAACTAGTACCCTCTCAAGAGATACTATTCCTGGGTTCAAGCATAAATACAACTGCCCAGATGGCTTATCTCACTCCAGACAAACAAAGACAACTGACTACCTATTTCAAGGAAATGCAACAAAGGCCCATTTATCTGCAAGAAAAATTCTGCAGGCTTTGGGCTTCATGGCATCCTGCATCTTACTAATTTCATATGCAAGACTGCATATGAGGAAAATTCAATGGTATCTAAAAAGTGTCTGGACACAACATTGCCACGGTCTGGAAACAATGATTACTCTAATTCCCCGCCTGCAACAGGAATTTTGATGGTGGGCAAAGGCTTGTCACCAAAACAAGGGATAGCCATTCACGCTACCACCAGCCAGGCAGAGCCTAATGATGGATGCATCAGATTATGCCTGGGGGGCACACATGGCAGGAAGAGGCATTCAGGGTACCTGGTCCACAAACCAAAAGCATCTACATATCAATCAAAAAGAGATGCTAGCTGTTCAAAATGCCCTGACAGCCTTCAAGGGCCTTCTTCATCCAAGACAACTACTGATAAAGACAGACAAAACCACGGTCATGTGGTACATAAACAAGCACGAGGGCACTCATTCTTAAACCCCTGTGCAGACTAGCCATGGCTTTATGGGACACAACATTGACTTAGCAAGTACATCTGCAGGCACAATTCCTGCCAGGAAAAGAAAATACTCTGGCAGATGAACTAAGCAGAAACCTCATGGATCCCCACAAGTGACACCTGGATCCACAAGTCTTCAACATGGTAACAATGAAATGGGGACGCCCGGACATAGATCTATTTGGATCCCCTCAAAACAGTTAACTAAAAAGATTCTGCACCAACTTATCACAGACAAGCTTGGAAAGTGGACACCTTATCTTTCAATTGGACAAACCTATCAGTATATAACTTTCCTCCACTGCCTCTCCTCCCCAAGGTACTCCTAAAGGTCAGGCAGGAGAAACCAAAAATGATCCTGATTGCCCCAGAGTGGCCATGCCAGTACTGGTATCTGATATTAAGGAACTTGTCCCAATGCCCAGCCTGGACCTTACCTCAAATACTCCATCTACTGTCCCAGCAAAACAATCAGATTCTACACAGCCAACTCAGGACCCTAAACCTGGCAGCATGGCAGATAATGTAGCCATACAAAACACACCTTTCAGTAAAGCTGTGATGAATGTCATTTTAGAAGCCAGAAGGCCTAGTACTAGAAAATTCTATGCTGGGAAATGGAAGAGATTTTGTGCTTGGAACAAAGCTCAAGGAACTGATACAGCTGTCCCAAATATAACCTAAGATTTTGCAATATTTAACTGAGATGCTGGACAAAGGCCTATCTTTTTCATCAATTAAAATCCATGCCTCTGCCATTTCGGCTCATTACAATACAGAGCCACCACTCTTTTCTCATTCTTTATTAAGGCAGTACCTCAGAGGAGCCAAAAACTTAAGGCCTCCAAGGAGAACGCCAATACCTGCATGGGACCTCAATTACGTCTTGAAAAAACTCACCTTACCTCCTTTTGAGCCAGCTGCTACTGCAGACATAAAGTTCTTATCTTGGAAAACAGCTCTGCTCCTAGCAATAACTTCTGCAAGACGAGTTTCAGAGCTACAGGCTCTCATGGCTGTGGAACCCTTTATCATTTTCTATCCAGACAGGGTATCTCTGAGAACAAACCCTACATTTATGCCTAAGGTGGTATCCAGTGTAGCCCTCAACCAAGCAATTCATTTGCCAACGTTTTATCCAAAACGACAGAACAAGGGGGAGAAAATTCTGCATTCTTTGGATGTGCACAGACAACTTAGATTCTACTTGGACAAAACTAAAGTTTTCAGAAAGACAGAGCAATTACTAGTGTCATATGCCACAGCATCACAAGGAAAGGCCATCTCCAAGCAGACTATTTCAAAGTGGATAGGTCACTGCATTCATTTCTGCTACTCACAGCATGGCAAACCAGTGCCTAAGGGCATTAGGCCACACTTAACCAGAGCTGCAGCCACTCCTGCAACCTTTCTCAGGGGAGTACCAACCAAAGACATTTTGGAGGCTGCTACTTGAAGTTCAGTGCATACCTTTACAAAACACTACAATGTGCCTCTTTACTCTAAATCCAGGGCAGGCTTTGCCACTGCAGTTCTGCAGGGCCTCATAGCCGCTCGTAATGCTGTTTAGCTCCAGCCCCCCGACCATAGCTTTGGGACAACCCAAATGTAATGGCTGCAACAGTGAAACACAGAACATAGTACAGTTGTGTCCACTTACCATAAATGTAGATGTTCGAGTGTATTCACTGTTGCAGTCCAGGTTACCCACTCGCCATCCCCCTTATTTTTGCTGGAACTTATCTTTACTTCTCTAATCTATACAACCTAGGTGGTGTATTTGCTTATAGATTAAGGTAAAGCTTATTTTGGTGCATGTATGTTTTATTTACATAAGTTTAGCCTACCCTTTTGGGAGCACCTGACATCTGGGGCAAGAAAAACTAAATAAAACTGCGTCGGCTGCATCTTTTATATACCCCTGACGTCAGGGAAGAGGCGACAGCAACCGACGCAGGACCCGAGACTTTGGAATTCTGGCCGACTGAGGGCAACCTGCCAGCAGGATAACCCAAATGTAATGACTGCAACAGTGAATACACTTGAACATCTACATTTATGGTAAGTGTACACAACTGTACTACATACATACACACATGCCCACACCCACGTGTACATACACTTTAATTTTTTATTTTTTATTTATTTATCCTTTTGTTGACAGGGTTAGTACCACTAGGCTAGCAACCTCTTTTCAGGGGAGACCTGATGTGATATTTATACTTCCAGAGGAAATTTGGCTATGGCATCAGAGAACTTCTCACTACTCTCCATTAAGTATGGTGAGATCTTTTACATCCATCTGAGCTCCCACCAACTCAAGCAGATGGAACCTCCATTTAACACTTCATCTAAAGAACGACACACTCAGGAGTACAACCCGCCCCCTTATATGCTGCACTGCAGTGTCAGCATTCCATCTACCTGGTGTGGGAATAGAATTTGCAGCCTTCTGCACCAAAGGTGAGTGCTCCACCTGTTACTCCACTGACACTTTCTCCATTTATAAACTATGTGTATTGTGGCTACAAGCCTTTGATCTTTATGTACCACTCTTACTGTGCAAGTAGGTTGTCTTAGTTACAAGGTGGAAGCAGATTTTTGCCCTGCAACCTTTAGTTCTGCCACCCCCTCCCCCAGAAAGTGTTAGCATATCTCTGTGGGGGCTACTACTGTTTGCAGGAGGCTGGATGTTCATAAAAGGCACTGGTTTGGTATATGTTTTTGGTGGTGTCAATGACTGGGGGGTCTGGATTTATTCTGATGCTGTGGTCTTCATTAGTATGAAATGTGGTGCAGATTACACAGTATTTCAATACATATCCATGGATTATTCTTTCCATCTGGGACAGTTAAGTGGGACCAGTACTCTTGTAATGCCAGTCAAGATACAGCACTAGCAAACTAGGTCTTTTAGTAACAAGTCAGGTATTACATTAAACCTGCTCCACTGGTTCGATTCCAACTACAGACCTACTCCTGCAGTTATTATGCCCCCTGGATTTTCTATTCTACAGTGTCCTAGGCTGGACTAGACTTGTGGTTTGGGGTTTCCTCCTGTTCTGTTTTCAGCCATAAAGTTGAAAGAGATTAAGGCCAGAGCTGCCAGCTCCTCTGAATATGTTAGGTGTGCAGCTGGAAACCTGACTATATCCTCTTGTCTACTGTCAGCACCAGAGGTGGGGTAGGCACCATGTCTGACCATAGAGTCTGAAACAAAGAGATACCTACACCTGTAAGACGTCTGACTGGGATAGCCAAACAGCATGTCATATGTATGGTAGTACATTACTTTTAGTTGTGAATTCAAATAATAGAACCACAATTAGGTAAATAGATAGTAGAACGTACCTTTAGTATACCATCTAAATCAGATATGGTCAAAAATTAGACAAAATGCTTTTATTTGCACTACAAGTTTAATGAACAAATGCCTGAAACACAGAAGGATGAAAAAGTAAGCTGGAGATCTTATTCAAGTATAGAGGGCATTTAGCGACGACTACATCTGGGAATGTTTGGGGTTATCAAAGGTACTAGAGAATCATCAGACAACCTATGTAGAAGATTCTGTAGGAATGAGAAATGTACTAATTGGTTCTCTGACAGAGTAGCTGATGCATGGAACAGACTACCAAATTACATTAAAGGAAGTACTGGTTTAGATATTTTTAAAAACAGCCTGGACACTTATGAGAACAAGTATTTTGGTATATTGGCATGCTAGAAGGGCATTAATGCCCATGCTTGAAATATTTGTACGTATGTATGTATGTATATTGGTTTACTATCAAAATTTCGAACCGTACTCAGTCGAATGTAGTATAGTCGAAAACGGAAGTTCGAAAACGGTACCATCGGTGTAAAAAAACAATCTAGCAATGGGTTTTAACATGAGTCGAGGTAGGGGAGATGTTTGTAGTTCGGAATAACACTGAACACCTACCTCAACCCATGTTAAAACCGTTCCTAGATTGTTTTTTTGACATCGATGTTACAGTTTTCGAACTTCCGTTTTCAACTATAGAACATTCGACGGAGTACGGTTCGAAATTTTGATAGTAAACCATGTATATTACCCTAATACTGTGATTTACACACAATGGATTATTGCTCCAGCAGTTTTGTCTTAAACATTGTACTCTCCCTTTAATAGGACTGAGGTAAACCTGTTCTTGATTCCCCCCAGCACAACTATCCTTGTGATCCATGGAGTAAACATCTGGAACCACGGAGAAGCACTTTCCTCCTGTCTCTGCAGCCAGCTTGGTGGAAATGGGCATCCTGAAACAATGTAACAATTTCCTCATGTTTACTGACAACCACCTAATTCTTAAATAATTAGATACAGTGCATGAGAGATCCAGTTTTACATTGTCACTAGAAACAAAGCTGTCACATACAGTCCCACAATTAAGAAACAGGTTGTCAGTAACACACACCACATTCTACCTATCATTCATACTGAAGATCAGTCACGTAGACTCACATATGCTCAGGATATTAAAAGCTATCTACCCAAACCTCAAAGGCTTCTTAGACAAAGCTATAAAAACAGGAATCCTTTGCAACCTTGTAAAAAATTCATCCTTCCAACAAATTCAGTATACTGAAAACTTCAGGCCTCAAGACTTCGTATCCACCCTCAGACTCTAATGGGAACTCCCTAAAAATCCTCCCACTAGACAGTGCAATCAGTTATTTCAATGTCACCTTCTTAAACATCCTTAATACTACGGCCCCCATTAGAATAGTACAAACATGCCCCAGGCTGACAAAGCAAACAAAAAAACTCCTTAAAGAATGAGATAAGGCATGGGAAACATCGAGACATAATAAAACAACAGCAAATCACCACAAATATCTTCAACTAAGAAACAAATTGAAAAACCAAGTAAAATTTGTAAAAAAAAAAAAACGCTATACCAATATAGAATCTAGGCACAAAAACAATCCACAGAAATTCTGGTCCGCTATTAATAAAATATTGCAACCAGGCCAAACTAGGACACCCCAGCCATCCTCTAGTAACCCCATCGAAAATATTGCCACCCAGTTTAACAAATATTTCACAGAATCCATAATAGCCCTTACACAAAATAGCTGTCTAACACCACCACCTAATCTTGCTTCTCTACTCCATAAAAACCATACCAGTCTTTCTACAACCAGTCCCAACTTGCACTATCTTTAAATATTTAATCAGAATAAAACCCACAACTCTCGCAGCAGACAAACTACTTACTGAATATCTTAAAATAACAGCCTAAGCCATTTCTTACCCAGTCTCATTGCTAATCAATCACTCCATATCCAAACAACACATCCCCCACCATCTGGAAAATAGTGCACATCATACCACTGCACAAAGGCAGAATTTCCACAGAATTATCAAATTATCAACCCATCTCTGCCTTATCTTCACTGTCCAAAATTCTTGAAAGGCACATACATATTCAGATGCTAAAGCTAATAAACTAGCTAATAAACCCCTCACAAATACCCAGCATGGATTTTGCCCTAATCATAGCACCACTGCATCCCTTATTAGCTTCTCCAATACTATCATTCAACACCAGAACAAAGGCAACCTGGTATCATTTATCTTTCTAGACCTGTTCAAAGCCTTCAATACAGTCTCTCACAACAAACTGCTGACTGTACTATCTGAACTTAACCTACTCCACTCTTGCCTGGTTCCAGGACTACCTTGCAGATTGGAAACAAGCTGTCCGGTGGCAAAATTACCTATCACCCCTTTTACCTGTAACATTGGGCATACCTCAGGGGTCCATCCTCAGTCCCCTTCTTTTTAAGTTATTCACCAACAACCTCCATACTGCCACAACACAAGCCACACTGATCCAGTACATGGATGACTCTGTCCCAACCCTCCTCGAACTCCAAAACAAATCCCAAGAATCCTTTAATGCTATAGAGGCATGGCTAGCAAATGCTCAACTAATCCTCAACCCTAACAAAATGAAACTTATGCTTTATCATCCCACTTGAACCATAGACCTCACCCCTTGCTTCAAAATAATGTCTAGCAACAAAATCTTTATCAAACCAGTCCCATACACCAAACTACTAGGAATTATTATAGATCAAAATCTCATATTTGACCTGCATATTGCCCACATAAAAAAAGTTCACAAGAAACCTGGAACCCTATACGGATGCAGAAAATACCTGACCAATAATACCAAAACCATTATAGCCAGAATCCACCTACTCTCAGCACTACTGTATGCATCTCCCATACTTAATAACCTTAAATCAGACCTAGTGAAAGCTAGACACCTGCTACAATGAGATAGTAAAATTCGCTACAGACTGCTTTTAGAAAACACCACTGCCAGGCGCTTAAGCAATTATCCTGGCTAGAATTACCCAGTTAACTCACCCTCAACCAACTGACCATGGCTCATCATATATTCTACTAACCTGAAAGGATGCTAGCTTTCCAAGGCCTTCTAAATCCACACATAAGTCAACACCTATTAAGATCCACTAACAAAGCACTAATCAATGTAAACAGAAGCAAAAATAGCTCAGGAGACTCCCTATATTCCTGTTATGTTGCAAAAATGTGGAATGCCTTACCCAGTAACATAAGAGCCACAACTAGTAAACAAAAATTCAAACACCTTCTTAAATCTCACCTTATTAATTCATGGATATGCACCTGTGTCAATTTTGGTTAATGGTTTCACAACAGAATTATTAATCTCCTATACCTTCTCCGCATACGTAATGCAGTCTAATTTTTTTTAGCAAGCTCAAGACTAAACTATCTCCCCAGCCCCACAGAAAACCTTCCTACAATAACTACCCTCTGATTTGAGTCTTTTCACTCTAAAAGTGAATCCTAATCAGAAAACTCATAATGTATGACCTTTGAAAAATATATTGTGACTTTTCGCCAATGTATATAATTGACTATTGTTTGTACAGTAACTGTGTGACATTCTTCTGTAGCTGCATTATCACTGTACCAACTTGAATTTGTCTGTGTAACACGCAATTGTAGCAAGAGTTTAACAATAATGTGTTAATAATTGTATTTAATTTAGTTTTGTTTTTCAACTAACTGTGTGACATTCCTCTAATGTACAAAAATTGCATTTAATTTGGATTTATTTGTCATGGAACTGTGTGACATTCCTCTGTTCTGTAGTAGCCATGTTGTCTATGTAATATTTAATTGTACTAATGCTGGAGCTCTTTTCCCCGGGCCTCTGCTGAAAAGGGGCAGTTTGCCCAGTCAGACTTTCCTGGTAAACAAATGTAAAATAAATAAAAATAAATAAATAAAAACTTTAGTGACATTCTACCAAAACAACATACACCATGACACTTAAAGCTTCAACTCATGGTGCCTAAACCAATAAGCCTATAAGGCAAACCTCCATAGAAATGAATGCTTTAGTCATGGGAGATTCCATAATGAGACACACAGATGTTTCACTCACTAAGCTAAGCAAGGAGGAAGTTACTGTTAGCTGCCTGTCAGGGGACAGGTTCGGCCAGATCATGCATTCACTCAAGTCATTGAACTTGCACAACTCTGTCATTGTACATATGGATGTAAATGACCTAAGATGTACCGCTCTGGACTGTCTAAAGAGGGATATGATGGAGCTCTCGGACTCAGTGTCCCAGGCTGGTATGAGCCTAGCACTGAGCAATCATTCTACCTTCTCCAAAAATGATGCCATAATATGACAAGAAGAAAGTTGAGTTTAGCAGTTGTCTTAGTTTTTGGCATCATTCAAAGGGAGTACAATATTTGTCAACATGGGAAGATATGGCTGATAGAACAGTCTGCACCTGTGTCCTTTAGGCTTTTGAATATTGGCTAAAACTTAGTCCACCCCTTAATGCCTATTTAGGCAATGCCAGCCTGATAAATCTTTCAGCATGACAAAACCAATCCCAGATAATCTAAAGGTATTACTGCTCAATGTCAGGAGTCTAAACCAAAAAGACTTCATTCCCTGCAAGCTATTCTTACTCTGGAAAATGTAGACTTCTGAAAAAGAGAAATTGTTTAAAGCTGCAGGTAGCATTCAGAACTATTTATTTTACATTTATTTATTTATTTTACATTTGTTGACTGGGATAGTATGACTGGATACTTGTCCATTTATTTGTTGGATGAGCAAAGTGGCTTGAGGTTGCTGTAAGGGGTGATAATATTTGTAAGTATGGGTGTGTTTTCAGGTTGGTAGAGAATTTTATGTGCTACTATTAGCTGATTGTACTGAAGTTGGATAGGCAATTCTAGCCACACTAGATTCTTTAGGTTCAGACAGTGGTGTATTCTGTATACTGTTCCAGTGGCAAATCTAGCAATATGATTAAAGCAGGTAGAGAGTTTATTAAGGTCAGACTTACTCAAGTTCATGAAGAGAGGGGATGCATAAAGGAGGGTGGAAAGTAGATGTATACTGGCAATTACCGCCCTAGCTAGTGGAGCGAGGAAAGGTTTGATCTTGTATAGTGAGCCAAGTTTTTTTATTAACTTTTTAATAGTTTGATTAATATGCATATCAAACTTGAGGTTATTATCAACTGTTACACATAAGGGTTTGGTACAGGGATCTGGGACAATGACAGTGCCATTTTTAGATTTTATAGTAAAGGTTGGAGCGGAGTGGAGTGGGGGAGAAAAGCGGTAGCTTAATTTTGTTAGGATTTAATAGGAGACGTCGATTACAGAGCAAATTTTTGATAGTATTAAAAACATTTTGGAATAGAGTCTGCAGACTTAAAGGGGAGGTGGCAGACCAAATCAAAGTGGAGTCATCCACATATTGAATGCAGGTGGCTGTTGGGATGACTGTGTACAGGTCATTAATAAAGATAGGAAATAATAGGGGTCCTAATATATAGCCCTGAGGGGACCCCAAGGGTGATAGGTAGAAAGGAAGATAGTTTGTTCTGCCATAGTACAGCCTGTTGTCTACCACTCAGATAAGATTTGAACCACTGGATAGCTTGAACTTCTAGGTGAATAGTTTTAAGTGTGTGTATGAGTAGTTGGTGGTTGACCATGTCAAAGGCTTTGGAGAGATCACGAAAGAGGGCAGAAGAAAGCTTATTGTTTTGGTTTTGATTAACAACATTGGAGAAGGAGAGGAGGGCTGTGGTTGTACTGTGGAATGGTCTGAAACTATGCTGCGAGTTAGCCAGGAGATTGTGCTGAATGAGATGGCTCAGGAGTTGTTTATGGATGCACTCTCCATAATTTTAACCAGGGGTGACAAAATAGCTATAGGTCTGTAATTTGACAGTTCAGTGGAACTGTCCCCTTTGTGGAGTGGAATAACATGGGATGTCTTCCAGATGGAGGGGATAGTGGCTTCTGATGTAGTTCTATTGATCAGGATAGAGATTGGGTATGCAATGGCATCCACAGCGTTTTGTAGATACTCATCTGGGAGGAGATCCGCTGCAAGGATGGTAGGTTTTAGTTTCTTGATTAGGGCATGGATAAGTGATGTGGAAATTTGGTTGAAAGTTAAAGGGGAGTTGAGAACTAGGTGCGGTGGCGTTAGGACTTGGGCAACTGTAAGATAGTTGGTTAACTAGTGACTGGATAGTTTCTGTGAAGAAACTATTAAAGGAATTGGCAACGTATTCCTCAGGATTTTGGATGGTAGCCAAGGGGGTAGGAGTTGTGCATTCCCCTGGGTGTATAAGTTTATTTGTGCCTGCCCAAAACTTTTGTAGATTGTTTTGATGATACTGTTGTAAATGGCAGTAAAAGTTTTTTTTTTTTTTTTTGTCTAGGGTGGTAGATTTTGTAGTGTTGTTCCTTAGTTGTCTAAATCTAAGCTGATCTAAGGGGGATTTTGTGGTACGCCAAGTGGTCCATGCTTTGTTTCTAAGTAAGATCATTTGTCTGGTTTCTTTTGAAAGCCATGGAGCAACTTTTGCTTTAGTTCTTATAGAACGTGCAAGTTCATGGGTATCAAGGATGGCTAGGAATTTGGTGTTGAAATATAATACAGCTTCTTCAAGTGGCAGATTTTCTAGGACTGCCCAGTTAACACACACTGAGTTAATTTTGGAAATTAATGGGGTTAAAGTTTTTGTTGTTTCTAATTGTTTTGTAAGTAGGTTGGTGGGGGATGTCAGTCTTATGCCTGATTATATAGATAAGAAAATGGTCACTTATGTCTTCAGGTCGGGTAATAGCCCTGTACATGTGGAGATGGCTATTAATGAGTCTCCAATCTAGGATACTCTCTTTGTTGTTAGGTTTACTGATCCTAGTAGGGGAGGATATGATCTGAGTAAATCTGTATAGATTTACATGGATGGTCAGAGATTCTGAGGAACAAATATTCCAGTCGATGTTGAATTCTGCTAGAACAATGGTTTCTTGAGGGTAGTTACTAGACAGCCAAGAGAGGATATATCTTCTAGGGTGCTTGCATTATTACCTGGGGGAATGTAGACACGGGCCATATTAATACTTTTGTTTTTATTAATTTGAAGCTTGGTAATGAGAACTTCAGCATAATCAACACAGGGTGGTTTTGGAGAATCAGAGGTCACATCTAGAGTAGTTTTGTATAGTACAACTACCCCTCCTCCCTTCCTAGCGGTATGGTCTAACCTTAGTATGTTATAACCTGGGGGTAAAACCTTTTATCTGCCATTGATGGTTTTTGCCAGGTTTTAGTAAGACAAAGTATATCCAGGGAATGTGTATCTAAGAGTGCATGCAGGTGGTGGACCTTATTATTTAAACTTCTAATATTTAGGTGAAGGTCTATGTAAAGTTTGTAAGTTAGTGGGAATAGTAGAATTGGGGCTAGGATCAACTAGTGAGGTTGGGCCAGGGTTTGGATGAATGTCCCCATCCCTTGTGAGGTTGCCATGTAGTCTAATTGTGAGCTTCAGGAATTTAAATATTAGTTTTAGGTAATTCTTGGTTTTGGGGTTGATGTGTCTGGATCTAATGGGTTGTTTGTATTTTGTATCCAAGGAGTTAGTCATAAGGGGGATTATTAAGTGGTCTAATTTAATTTGTATTATTGGAGTGGTGGTTTGTCTTCTTGGGTAGTGGTAGCCTAGGTAGAACAGATTTTCGTAGGTGGTGAGAAGATATGGCATTATCATCAAGGGTAGTAGGCAGTATAATAGCATTAATTTGAAAGGTTTCACAACCAATAACAGAGCCATTGTCTAGATATTAACATTGATTTTTGCCCAACTTCAGTAGAGGGATAATTAGGATAGGTAGGTAGGGAGAGTCCTGATAATGCCTGGAGAGTTGTTGATTGGTTCTAAAAAGTGGGAAGTGGTTGTAGAACTATAAATTTAGGACTAGTAGGGGTGGATGAGATTTGGGGGCCGGGCGGGGCTTAACCTGACCATGAGATCTGTAGGGCCTGTATAAGCACGTAAGTACAATGAGGCTTTTTTAAAAATACTTTCTTACCCTTGTTTTTACCTTCAGTATACAATTTTGTATGTAGTATAGTGTTAGTAATCACTTTTTGCTGCCTTTTTGCACATCAAGCTTTCTTCTGCCAATTTTCTGCTATTTATGTAGTTTTAGGGCTGCTTAGAAACTTAGATATGCTAGCTAGGAAGTCCTTACAGATAGATGTAGGAGTAACCCAGTTTAGTATTTTAGGGTTGATTGTGGGGCTTTGAGGGATTACTGGTAGCGCTGTAGATCCTGTATGGCTAAACAATATAGTTCATACAGACATAATAAGGTAATATTAACCTTGGCAGATATTTTCAGAGTCGAGGGACAGTGCAGGAAAGTTTCCAGTTAGGTTTCAGCAGGGGAGATGTCCTTCTAGCATTCAAGCCTTTCAGGGATCTAACAGATAGAGGGGGATAGTACCTGATGATAGATACATAAGTTAATATATGTGCTAAGTAGAGGGTCCTTCAGCCAGTAGAATATAGCACTGTTAAGAACATTTATTTTCTATAAGGGTATAATGCCTTCCACACATTATCTACTGCACAGAAAGGGACAAAATGTGGAGGTGTGTCAATAGTCATCAAAAACGGTCACACCTCAAGACTGGTTTAGCAGTATAATGTACTTGAGCATCTCCATATCCAACCTATCATAAACAAAACCCCATACCGTATCATTGCAAGCTATAGGTCCCCATATCTGAGACCCAGGATACCCATACCACATACTAACACTGGAGTCACTTTGCATTGAACCCAACACCATAATGCTGGGCAACTTCACCTACCCCACTATAAACTAGGAGTCATACACTACTTTCAGTACAAAAGTCCAAATAGCCGTGTACTATGTCAACAAAAAATTCTCTGGACTAACTAGTCTGTACTCCCACTAAGGCATCAACATCATTACCTCATTCTTACAAACATGAGGGAGCTTAGCACCCACCCATATGTAACATCCTCATGTGTCAGGTTGAACTATAAAGCTGTCTCATTTGGAATTAACTAAAATCTGTGCCCACCCCTCTCCCCATCTAACCCTTGAGCATTTAGGATTCATTCCAAAGCAATCCTCCTACAGCTGAGAGCTACCCTGGCAAAATATCAAGCACCCCTCCCCCAAAAAGCTGTGTGGACTCTGCTACCTATGCTGAATTGTTCACAGAAACCCTATGCCATCATGTAAACAGCTGCACTGAGACAGTTATACCCACCAGGAATAAACACAGGAGTAGTTCAAGGAACAAGCCACCCTGGTGGAATCCCAGTATCAACAAGTTGTTTAACAAAAGTAAGAAAACCATGGCCAAAAGTGCAATTACCAGCAAGGCAAGAAATCCTTCATCAAGTTAAATACTCAACTTAAGGAGTCTTATCAAGTCCACTAAGCCAAATTTGAAGTGACGATAACTTCTCAGGCAAAGGACAACCACAAGGCCTTCTTCAGCTATGTCTGCAGCCTCAAAGGTAATACACAACAGTATGTTGAGCTAGTTGTAAATGGAACCAACTATAAAAAGTAGGAGGATATAGCAAACTTACTGGCTGTACCGCTTTTATGTCCAGATTTTCATAGAATGTCCACATTATTGACTCAAATTATTGGTCTGTTCATCATAAAATTTGTGGTTTTCTGGCAAATCACTGAGGATTGAAGTCACTAAATAATGGCAGATGTTTGCATTTCAGTCTTTATATCCTTCAGAAAATACATGCTAATGCAAATCCTGTATTCTGTAAGTTTCTGAGTTTATAAAAGCAATATTTAAAAATCTGTACTTATTTTTTGGGCCTTTCTTCCCCCATTTTTTTGGCTTTGTCCAGAGTTCTTGCACTAAGGGGCTGACAGGTATGCAACTGGCTGATAAATTTAGCTCCAATTTTGATCCCTGTTTGCACCCAGCACCTCTCAAAAGATGCATTCTATCATTACTCCTTCAGCTATCACAACAAACAAGTCTTCAATGAGCTCTCCTAGGCAAAAGATTACTGCATCTGTGGGTCCTGATAGTATCCCGGGATACCTCTTGAATAGCGTGAAACATAACCTATCAAGATCCCTAAAATCACTGTTGAGCCTTAGCCTTCTAACTTGCATTGTACCTTGCGAATGGAAGATTGCAACAATTATCCCTCTGCATAATGGCTAGCTGTCTACTGATGCTGGTAACTAAAGATCCCTCTGACTTGTCTCATATGTAAAGCCATGGAAAGAATTGTTATGGATATTATAAGTAAAGACATAAGAAACATTCAGATACTGGCTCCAATACAGTTTGGTTTCATCAAAAGCAGATTGTGCCTACTTAACCTGTTGCACTTTTTCAAAAAAGCCACCAAAGCTGTGAACAAGGGCAAAATGGTATACACTGTCTATCTTGACCTGATCAAAGCAGTCAACACTATTCCCCACTCAGATATTGTAGACAAACTCACAGAACATTTGTGAGACATATTTAAGCTGTTAAGAGTACTTGCATATGCTTACTAGAGGTGGGCTGACTTTTTCCTGCTAACAGTGTTTTTTTTTGGTTTGAGTACTTGCATATGTATTTGGTGACACTGTACAGGCCACTCCTAAATAGCCTTGCTTAGTCAGACTACCAGTTGATTAATAGTAACATAACACAGTAGGACTGAACATCCTTTGTAAGGGCCTTATAGTAGCTGATAAATAAGGGTGGCTGGTGGCAGCTGGTACTACCTTATAGTTTGGGCAGAAGGGGGCATATCTACTAAATCTGTGCCAGCCTTCCCCAGGTGTGTGTGTGTTTGTATATTAATAAAATCTTAGAGTGTGTGTGTGTGTGTGTGTGTGTGTGTGTGTGTGTGTGTGTGTGTGTGTGTGTGTGTGTGTCAGCTACTTGGGTAGGGACATGAAGTATTGGTTGGACAGAGAGGGTGCTGGAGGTTTTAGCTTGGCCACTCATCTAATATATCAACCCTATAGCTGTGCCAGTGGGAAGTCTTACTGGGGATCTTGAGAAAGAGGGAGAAACCAGCCCCAGACTGACTGTGATCTCTGTTTGCTCTTAAGGGAAATTGCATTTTACTGTCTATGTACTTGTCATCTTCACATTGTGTATGCCCCTCACTGTTGCCAATGGTGAGGATTGAGGCTCCTTGATTACTGGGCCAGTGCAGGGCATTACAAAGGGTAACGCATCCAGGTCCAAAGATGTCATCGTCCTGATATACTTAGTCCTCATTATACCAATCATTGAGTACAAAACTCCCTTCAGTATGTACTGGACCAGCCATATGCAACAACTGTAACTCCCCCAGAGGTTTTCAAAAAGAATAGAAGGCGTAAACCACATGGAATATGTAGAAAACCTCCTAGAGATTACTGAGAGATTATTTATGCCTGGCTTACAAGGCATCATCTGATCTAGTACTGATGGACTTGCTGCACATCTGCAAGTATAACAGCATTAGGAGTACCCAATTGAAAGGCCTAAACCTTGTTTGCATCATAAAAAGAGCATGTTGGAGGGAAAGCTATGTATTTCAGAGACTACTCCTAGTCTGGAAGAGGCTTCTGATCCATATGAACCAAAGTTTGTTCGTTACCCTGTTCAAACTCAATATGAACCAATGGATGAGGAATAAAAATTTATCCCTAGACTGGCACCTGTGCCCTGACGGACAGAGACAGCTTGTAAATTCTTGGCTACCTAAAACAATTTATCCTATCATTCCACATATGAGAAACTTGGCTAGGCTTAAAAAGACCTCCTAGGGCTGTTAGCTTAGTAATTGCCTATGAACCTATGAAAAATGGCCACAGTCATATATATTTCAAGTTGCTGCCGTCATACCTATGCACAGCATGCCTCCTTGTTCCTACCCCCAAAAGACAGCCATAGTTTGTGAACCTCACTGTCAGACTGGTAAGAAGCTAAAAACAATGGAACATAACATATTTCAACCTGTTGTTGTCAGATATATAAATAGCATGCCTCCTTATACTTCCTCAAAAGATAGTCCCTGTTATATGCACCTGATCTTTCGGAGGAAAGTTAAAAAAAATTACATTAATGTTTCCAATTTGTTACTCCTAGACAGCATACTGCAACCTATACAAGCTGCAGTGACCCTCTGTGCTCTCTTCTGAAGTTTGTGAGGAAAGTTAAAGAAATAATAACCACACTATCAGCAGCTCAACAAAAGATATAGTGACTTGAGTACATCACTAAGATTTAGGAAGAAATTTAAAGAAATAAGAGCACTGTCCCCAGCAGAAACTACTAAGCCTGTATCAAAATCGACAAATGTAGCCTTGGACTGGGGAGAGAGCATGATGCCCCCAGATGCTCTGAATGTTCTGAGTAGTAGTTTATGCTTTACTATTTGAAAGATGGTTTAACCTGAGCAAATCACAGTAGAGTCTGTTACTTTCATCCAGACACCCTCCACCCCTACAAGGCAGTTACATCCATTTCTCTGCACATTTCAGATATTTGACTGGGATAGAAGAGGGTGTCCATGTAAAGTAGTTCACCACTGCTCCAGGCAAGCAGTTGCCACATATTAAAGTATTCCAGGTAGCTTTACATATTTTGCATTAAATAGGCAAAGCCAGAATAATGAGCAAACAACAACAGGCAGCTAGTCTGTTTCCCCCTGCAGACAGTCCCAACCATTATAGCTACTTTGTGCATATCGCAGATATCCAGTTAAGTAGTCCACCTTACTTCATGCAAATGCAGACTAGTCTTGAAAGCCAGATAGTGACTGTTTAAACTCACCAAAGAACAACAAGTTAGTTACTATAAAGAGACTGCTCCAATCCCACTCAGAAGTTACAGCTCCTTTTGTTTGCATTTCAGACTCTTGTGATACAACATATGGCAATAATTTTTTTTATTTCAGCTGTATGAACTTCCACTCAAACAGTAGTCATACATTAAAAGTATCCCAAGTTGCTTCACACAAAGCACGGTAATCCTGCAAATGCACGGTGGTCCTGAAGAGCCAGATGGTGACTGTTTAAACTAAGAAAAACAGCAAGAGGGTCCATTGCCTAATATGAACAGCTGCCACCCCTACACATCAACTGTTGCTAAAACTGACAGCCATGTATTGTTATTTTAGCTTTCCTTCACATAAATAGTAGCATACCTGTCAACCTCCAAACATTAAAAGTCATAGCACTAGTCTTTAAAATCCATCATAGTGTGTGAGAAAGGGAAGACATGTATTATTTTTCACAATAAAAGGTCTTTATAATCTAGACCCTATGGAATTATAGGCTCAGTTCCTGTATTTAATAAATTATGTACTCAACATGTGTAATATTTTGAAGAATACCATAAATCTAGGTGGAGGAAGGCCAAATCTATAAGAGAGAATTGTGGCACAATGCCTAAATTATGCAGTTGAGGGGTATGAACAGTAGTCCCACATTGTAGCATTACTGTGATTTGTGAGAAGGAGCTTGGAATACTTCATAGTCAGAATAATAAACAAAAAGCAGCCATTAGTCATATTACCCCACAGACAGGCCAGCATTTTCTGTTACTGAAATTCATTTAGGTAGTAGAACAACAGGTTTTGCATCGACAAACATTTAGTGGGGGGGGGCACAGACCTCCTAAGATTTGTATTTTTCACTGGCCGTAATCCTCAGTAGTTTACCAGGAAATAAAATTGCAAGAGACATACCTCTTAACCCATAAACAGAAGAAATATATACTGATTGTTTTAATATTTACTGCTCAAAAGTCTCTTGGATAAGACATACCAGACCATAAATATCCAACTACTCCTTGTATTTACTTTAAAAATACCGAACAGTGATTGGATTGCTAATATTTTGCAGAAGGATGTGGCTGAATACAAATGGTACACTAAGAAAGAGCTATTTCTTTTTTTCCACTAAAAACCAGATGTACTGAAAACTTGCACTTGTGTGTACAACACAAATTAATGAAAAAGAGACAAAAAAGTTATTCTTCAAGCCACTTAACTAAATATTACACTTTTAAAAAATATTTATTGTGCAGTTATGTTAAACTGAAAAAAAAATATATAGATCTGATGTCAATCTTCATTTATTCCTTGACCTGTGAGTTTGGTTCCAAAATGGGAACCGACTCAGCTGTACTACAACCCGCGAGGACCAAAAACTCTCAAGCTTTTTTTCCTACCCATAACGTTCCTCTCTATTTTACCTCAGATTTCATTTGCCGCTTCCAGTGTCAGACACATTGCCAAACCTCTTGAGCTAAGTACAGTTAGATTTTAAAATTCTCTAGCTATTTAACTGTTGTAGTCTCCGTTACTTCACTAGTCTCTCTATATTAGTTTTATAAACTCGCTACTGTATATTTTCTCTTTTGCTCCTTTCCTTTCTGTCCTTTTTCACTTCAGTGAAATCTTCACTGCTATAGTTGATAGACCTTCTTTCATTTTCTCACTTTCCAGTTTATAAAGAAGAAGAAAAAAAGTGTTTTCTCATATATACCACTGGCATTTTTTTGTCTACCATTGTTGGTAGTACTTCTGTATGAACTGTACATTTCTGTTTTTCTGTACATATACCTTTGTACCCCTGGATGTTCTTGGCCTACCATTGTTGGTAGCACTTTACAGTAATTATTTTCCCCTATCTCAAATTTCCAGTTGTCTTTTGCATGCTATTGTTTTATCTCCTCTAGATATGGATGATAAAGGAAAGGGCACTTTGGCTTTAAAAAAATTCCATAAGTGCAATAAGAAAATGCCTAATTCTGATGGTCATTCACTATTTGTGTATTGCTTAGGCTCATTACATCTAGAAGAAGACTATTCAATATGTCATGGATTCAGTCACCGAGCCTTAATTGAATGAAAGAACAAATTAATGTTAAAAGCCATGCTTAAATCTTCTTTTGAGGAGGCCTTATCTGGTTGCAGATGTAAGACGGACCCTTCTTCCTCCTCCTCCTCCTCTTCAAAAACCGAAAAACATAAGAAGAAAAGTCACTTGGCACCGACCTCCCCTTTGGCACCGGTGACTAAGAAATCTAAACTAGAGGTTGCACAAATGGCTATGGAACCAAAAGCCTCGGCTCTGAGACTGCTTGCATCTTTGGTACTGGAGCAGACATTACAAAAACAGGACAAGACTTCGAAACTGACAACCTCAGTTCCATCCACTATATCTGTGCTGACACCTACAGTTCCTACAATATTTCTAGAAGAAGCAGAGTTGATGTTTCAAAGCACATAATATTTCCCATGAATATATAGATCCCTATGTGGGAAAAATGCCTAGTCCCTTTTTGGAGAGACCTAAATCTCCGTACACCCAATCAGTTCACTCCACCAACAGCTTAATCAGAATTGGGCATGCTGAGGCTAATGGATCAGGTTCTTACAGCAAGAGGATTGCCTTCTATGTCCTCGGTTCTGACTATCTCCAGTTCTGGAACTACTTTCTCCATGACTCCACCAAATCTTCTACCTCTGACCCCATCTGTGGTTTTGGAGACTCAGACTATGATCCCTCCAGCACTGACTGTTTCTGTTTCAGCCAGATCCTTTTCTCAGGGGCCAACTACTACCCTGAGCTCTTTGGTCCTCTCAGAACTGGAGGATTTCTGGTGTGTGGGTTCCACTGTCGGTTTCGAGGGCCATGTTTTGACTTCAGATTTTTCAGAACTGTCCCTGCACCTCAGAGCCTTGGCACATGTGAGCTCCACTCCAGCTTTGACATAGAGAGTGGTTTCCTCGGAGCTAGGAGTGACCTCTGTTCCGAGGCAGTCATTCTCGGTTCTGGGCTCCCTTTCCTCTGAGGGGACCTGCCTTCCATGCAATGGAGAGATGGCTTTGTCCTTGATGGGCACCCAGTTGTCTGCTCCCCGATTGGAGTTCATCCCTGACCCTTCCTCTCATTCTGACTCTCAACCAGCCTCTGCATTGGAACAGTGAGGGCTGAAACTGCAGGGTACACATGTCCAGGTTTTATCCTCTTCTGACGCTTCAGATTTTCCCACTGAAGAAGTTCCTCACAAGAGAAAGTGCAAGAGGAAGCACTTGGATTCCCCGAAAGAATCTGTCACTGAGGATACTAACTAAAATGAAGCGGAGGGTTCCCCTAGGTCACCCCTGAAGATGTCTCCCTTGGAGACATCCTTGAGATTCTTAAACAGAGGGTTGGCTGAAAGTCCCAACATCTTTCCCCAGAGGAGTCAGTATACTTGCAAGCTTTTGACTCTCACCGATTTACTTCTTAGGTAACTTCACCAGCTGATGATCTCATCAAGCTGATCACATAGTGGACGTGGAAGGCTCCTGATTCCATAGAGCAAATCCCTAAGAGGCCAGATAAAATTATCTCAGCTCCTGAAGATTTTCAGTTTTGGGTAAAGGGTTAGCAATAGATGCCTTGGTGGTTGCGGCAGCCATAGCGAAAGAACTGTCTGAGGAGAGTTCCACCATCCATCCTCCCAGTTGAGAGTTTCAGGTGATGGATAGATTCAGGAAGCAGGTATACACTTCATCAACCTTTGCTATATGGTCATTTAACTTTATGGCACATTTCACTAGACTCCAAAGGGATATGATTAAGAAGTTATCAAATACCCTTGTAGAGCCGTATCTGAAGAAGTCCAAGAAAAGGTTGCTTCTCAGTAGGCTACCGTTGAGTCCATATCCAACTCTTCTATGAGGCTCATAGAATATGTAGCCAAAGGGATGACCAGAGCAGTGGGTTCTACCGTAGCTATAAGGAGAAACACCTGGAGGCACTTAAGCAAATTTGTGGAGCCATTCAAGTCTTTGTTTGTCAGTGCACCTTTTGATGGATCTTCTCTTGTTGGACCAAAAGGTCGAGGGACCTTGTCCAGGTGTGAGAAAGATGGGAAGACCCTTTCTGCAGTGGGTGTACATTTTTTTATTCCTCAATGGTCCTTTTCTAGGAACCAGAGGAGTGGAAAAATGTGGTTCCGAAAGTCCCAAGAGCCTTTCCAGGACACATATGATAGCAGCTCCTCCTGGGGCAGAGGGGGAGTTTTAACAGAAGACGCAATCTACATGGCAGAGATGGCCTGCAAAATCAGGGTTCCAGCAATTCGTTCTCGGCCAAGTCTTACCAGCACTCCTGAAAGGAGGCCTGATTGCTTGCTTCTGGAAGCAGTTGGGGGACGATTATCCTTACACCAACATGCCTGGCTACAAATAACTACACATGTTTGGGTGCAAAGGATTATTACCAGAGAACACCATTCCCAAAAAATTCAAAAGGATCCCTGATGTTCCACCCAGTCAGAGGGAACCAGCAGTTTGAGAAATTGAAAAACTGCTAGACAAAGAGTCGTCCAACACGTCCCCCCCGACCAGAAAAAATCCAGAATTTACTCAAGATTCTTTGGACTGGAGACCAATTTTGGATCTCAGTGTTTTGATCAAATCTGTTTGACAAACACAATTCTGGATAGTCATGGTTCAGTCCATCCTTTCCTTTTTAGGAAAGCAAGATTGGATGTGCTCAGTGGATCTCCAGGACATGTATTACCACATCAAGATGGACAAGCACTCCAGGAGATTTCTCCACTTCTGGCTGGAAGCTAATCACTACCAATTCAGAGCCCTGCCCTTTGGTCTCAACACAGCCCCCAGGATGTTCATCAAATGCATGTTAGTAGTAGCATCTCATTTGAGACTACACAGACACCAAGTATTTCCTTATTTAGACGACTGGCTCATCACCGCTCCCACCAAACATCTTTACAAAATTCAAGAGACTATATCCTTCAGACTTGTGCCTACCTTGGAATCACAATAAACCATGAAAAATCTCATCTGATCCCAACACAGAATTTGGAATTTATCGGGGCAAATCTATATACAAACACATAGCTTCCCTTTCCTTTCCCCATTTAGAAAAGATCAGGTTTCAAGTCAGGAGAATCAGCAGCAGCAAGACAGTAGCTACAAGTCTGGTACTGCAGGCTGTAGGTTCTATGTCAGTGACCATTACTTTGGTACCTCTAGCAAGATTCCACAATCGGATTCTACAATGGCTTCTTGCATCCCCATGGTCCATTCTTCATCAGCCAATGTCGCATAATATTTTAGTGACCAACCGTTGCAAAAGGGATCTTCTCTGGTGGATTCACTCCACAGATATTCTAGCAGGACGGCATTTCACACAACCCCATCCCAAGGCCATAGTGACCACGGATGCCTCCCACATCATGTGGGGGAGTATTATCTGGGCAAGACAGTCCAAGGCACTTGGTCACTTACAGAGGCCAGCTTGCGTATCAGTGTCCTAGAAATGAGGGAGTGCAATTAGGGCTGCAGGCCTTTCAAGCTGTTCTTCCTCCAGGGATGATTGTGATCCAGACATGTCAACCATCTGAAACATCAGCAAACAAGGGGGAACTAAGTCTTATCCCCTTTGCCGAGAAGCACTTAGAGCTTGGGAGTGGGTGATGTCTTCCAACCACTTTCTAATAGCAATGCATATTCCAGGGACTTCCAGTGTGATACTGGACAAGCTGAGCAGATGCATCCTAATGCTTCATGACTGGTTTCTCAACCCAAAAGTGGCACAAATTATTTTTCGCAGCTAGGGCAAGACTTGCTGCAACCTCTTTGTATTGCCTCTAAACAAGTGCAGCAGCTACTTTGCCCTGGTACCCACTCCAAGGGAATCCCCGAAAGACACTGTTCTTCACAACTGGCACTTGGGACTTCTATACGCCTTTCCCTCCTATACCATTAATCCCTCAATTTCTGAAGAAAGCAACCAGGTTGAAGAGCAAAGTGATTCTCATTGCCCATTCTGGCCTCGACAGATATGGTTCCCTTTCCTCTAGCCTCATCTGATTCAGCAACCGTGGACTCTGGAACCAGCTCCAGATCCCCTATCCCATCCAGAGGGATTAGTTCATCCAAACCTTCAGAACCTAAAGCTCACAACGTGGCTTCTCCCATTCCATTGATTATCAGGCATAACACTGTGTCTTCGCCAATCTGTAAGATTATTTTGGCTCACACAAGCTTTCCACTAGAAAACTTTATTGTAACAAATGGAAACATTCTCATGTTAGTTCTCATAATGATATTGGTCCTTTCTCAGCCCCATCACAAAAATGTTACTACTTTTTGATGAAGCTTCTGCCTTTACCATCAGGATTCAACTAGCGGCCATTTCAAACTTTCACAATGGATTACAGGAAGCCTCATTAATGTCTCATAAACTTTGCAAGGCTTTTAGCAAGTACTGCAACTGCAGGGCTCCAAAATACTGAAAGCATAACACAAAAAGCGAAGCCAGCAGACAATGGCAAAACTGTGAATTTATTAGACACCTATAAAATACATAGGTAGACACCTGATGAAGGCTAAGTTATAGTGTTAGTCGAAACCGGTTTGTTGCTTTGGACTACCTATGTACTTTATAGATGTCTAATATATTCACAGTTTTGCCATTGTCTGCTGGTTTTGTTTTTTGTCTTATATTTTTTGAAAGGAACCTTGATGCTGAAGCCTCCTTATGAAGACCCATATGTTTCATAGGATCTCAGTTTGGTTCTACACATTTTGATATACCCCCCTTTTGAGCCTGCAGCCACTTGTGAGCTGAAGTACTTGTCTTGGAAAACAGCTTTATTAATAGCCATTACCTGTGCTAGAAGTAAGGTGAATACTGTGTGCACTTATTACACATCAACAGACAATTGCGTTTCTAACTTCATAGAACAAAACTTATCAGAAAATCTGATCAACCATTTATTGCCTTTTCTAATGCTAGACTAGTATCCAAAGCTATGCTTTCTAGATGGTTGAAAGACTGCATATCCTTCCTATACACCAAAAAGAATGTTAAATTACCTGGACCTGTAAAGGCTCACTCTACCAGAGCGATAGCCACTTCAACAGTTTTTCACTCCAGAGCTTCCTTGGATGACATTTGCAGAAGCAACCTGGGCTACCCTGCATACCTTTACTACTCATTACAAATTGGATTTGGCCTCCAGGGAAGAGCGTCCTTTGGTTCTGTGGTGCTCAGGAATATACTTCCATGAGTCCACCCAAGGTAAAAAGTAGCTGTGGACCCTGTCCCACAGGTTAAGGATTAAATGAAGATTGACAACATCAGATAAAGAAGTTATGTACTCATCATATGTTCCATCTGTGTTGCTGATATTCATTTATCCTTGACCCCACTCCCTCCAACACCCATCCTTTGATATCTTTTGGTGGAATGAGCTGTATCCTTATTTACAATTCTTTTAACCATTCTGTACCAGATATGGTCTCCACAGAAGTACTTTAAGGACACATATCTTTTCTGTCAGTCAGCAAACTCGAGCTGAAATAAAATTGAGAGGAGCATTATGGGTAGGGAAAAAGCTGAGGAGTTTTTGGTCCTCCCAGGTTGTAGTACAGCTGAGTCACTTCCAATATTGGAACCAAACCCACAAGTCAAGGATAAATGAAGATCGACAACACATATAGAATGTTATGGTGAGTACATAACTTCTTTTTCAGTTAAATAAATAGTTTGTCATATTCCAGAAAAAAAACAGTAGTGGAAGTAGTCACACCCTGCTCATACAATAGGGATGCTTGTCTAGTTTGTAACTGAAGACTCACTCAGCACCCATGCACTGGATGGATAGAGGATTTTAATAACCAGTTATGTGCTGATGTATGTGATTGTACAATGAATGGCAAGGGACTCTGTAAGGCCAGCGAAGTTCACTGTTCTGTTTTTATCCCACTACCACGTATAATGCCAAAACATAATGACTTGCTCAGCCTATCACCTTTACTAGTCATGATGTAGATATGGTACAAAATAGATTATAAAGACCCTCTGCTATATCACTTAAGTCTACAGAGCCAGTTTACACACTCAACAAGTCTTGTCAAGTAGAAAGAACTGATGGTTTAGGCAAATGAAGTAAGAAGGATGTTAATGGATGGTGCAGTGGTGCAGCGGTAGCATTTTCTCACAGCAAGAGGTTCTCCAGTTCGATTCTCAGCTAGGGTGCCTTCTGTGCTGAGTCTGCATGTCCTCACTGTGTTCGTGTGGGTTTCCTCTGGGTACTCTGGTTTCCTCCCACATTACAAAGACATGTCTGGAGTGTTTCTCCCCTGGCCTGCGCTGAAAATTGGCTTCATTCCAAGTTGGACTTTCCCGGTAAACAAATGTTAAATAAATAATAATGGATAAAATATCCATTTGTATGTGTGTTTTGTAGGTTAGGTGACTTTGTAAGGCCAACAGTGCTTTCTGTTCTTAAAATACACTCATCATCTGTAATCCTATGATGCTATCAGAAGAGAGAGGTAAAAGGTAAACTCTGAAGAGTGCTTAATGAATGAATAATAAAAGTGAGACAAAAAATGGAGAGAGAAACTCCCCAAATTACGGACAGATTTTAAATATCCTTATAAACTTAGGAGGTTGCTAGAATAACAAGTTTTGCATTAGCATGCATTTTCTGAATGATGTGAGGGCTGAAGCTTAAATGTTTCTAATTATTTAGTGACTTCTGAACTTAATGATTTGCCAGAAAACAGTTGAGAGGTATGCAGAGGACAGGAACAGGGTAAGCAAAGTCAGGTACATTCTGCAAAATCAGGGACAACTGAGGACTAGCCAGACCCTAGCCATCCAACATATCTGGTTGTCTGCCA
This sequence comes from Protopterus annectens, assembly GCF_019279795.1. Classification (NCBI taxonomy): domain Eukaryota; kingdom Metazoa; phylum Chordata; order Ceratodontiformes; family Protopteridae; genus Protopterus; species Protopterus annectens. The sequence continues at coordinate 1,621,176,252 of NC_056739.1, forward strand.
GTAATAAAAAAATGAATGAATGAATTAATTTTTATAGCAAAGAAATGCCGGTTTTCTTTACAATAAAATAAATACCTGAAAAGCTCCCTACAAGAGAAGAAAGAACAGCATCCTAGTGACCCAATTAGTTTGTTTGTACCTAAGGCTGTCAGTGCAAGAAAGTGTTGCTTTTCTGATCTGGGGAAGGAAATGTTTTTTCTGAAAGTATGCGTATGTCTTATTTTTAATATTTTTTCAGTGCTGTTCTCTACGTTTTATTTGTTTTTGGTTATAAATAATATATTTATGTATGTGTGCTATTTAGTATGCATGTTCCTCAGAAATTGTAATTGGTCGGTCAGTTATAGGCTTAACAGGTTGCTGCTGGCTTGCTCCCTTGTCAATAGTAACAGCAGCTGACAACAAAAGATATTTTGGTTACTGGTAGTATAGCGTCACACCACTGTTAGTAGTGTCTGACAGCAGCAGGGATTTTTTTTCTTTGTCCTTTTATCATTAGTAGCTGGCAACAAGTTAAAACATTTCTTTTCCTTTCTTCATTTTTTTTGCACTGCTAAGAGTTTCAGTATTTAATGTTTACCTTCAGTTGTGTGACATCAGTCTGTGCTTTGATCTTTCCACATGCTACAATGGATTTTTGGAACTAGGACTAATATGACATAGATTATTAGGGTATACTTTACAAAGTAAAATTCTGGTCACACAACTGGGGAGAAAAATTAAATGCCTACTAATTTCAAATCACTGCCAGTACAGAAATTGAAACTCTACTGTCATTATACCTCTCAACTGTCCAGATTTTTGCCTCATATATTTAGTCTGTTCCTCATAGAATTTGTGTTTTTCTGGCATATCGTTGGGGATTGAAGTCACTACATAATGACAGACATTTGAGTTTCAGACTTTATACTCATCGGAAAATGTATGCTAATACAAAATCTGTTATTCTATCAACTTTCTAAGTTTATACAAGCAATATTTAAAATTGTCCCTATTTGTGGGCTTTTGCACACCCCCAATATTTTTGGCTATGTCCAGAATTCTTGCACTAAGAGGTTAAGATGTATGACTGTGAGTGATTCCCTATGGAGAGTAATAATTGACAAACTGCAACACAAAGAAGTATACTCAACAAATTGAAACTTCATTCACTTTAATGTCGATGAAGATATGAAAGCCTGTATAGAGAATATTTATATGCAAATTATAATAGGTGATCAAGAAGATAACTGCCAAAGTTAATTGTTCTTTGAGGAAGTCAGCTAGTGTGCAGGCTATAAAATACAGTCAGCATTGTATAATTACATAGCAACATAGGAGAATGATAAAATAGTACGAAATGGTAGGATTTATACATGGTCACTGCAAATAAATTAACCGCATTTGCTTTCCTAATCTATATAGTTATACTGCACTCCTTTCTTTTTGTTAGCTTCGCAGATTCTTGACAGAAGTACTCATTGATCAGTTGCCAAACCTTGTGGAACTACAGAAGTTTCTTAGTCATCTTTCTGTGGTGGAACCACCACCTCCAAAGAAGGAACTCATTTTGCAACAGGTAAGGCACTGTAGTAAACAACTATCCTAGGCTATTATGGCAGTGAGAAGGTGTGTGTGTGTGTGTGTGTGTGTGTGTGTGTGTGTGTGTGTGTGTGTGTGTGTGTGTGTGTGTGTCTTTTTTTTTTTGTCTTTTGTAGACTGAGTTTCTGTCACTTGGCTAATGGCCTCTGTTCAGGAGAAGCCTAGAAATTTTTGTCAGGGCATGGGAGAAAATCCTCTACCCTTTTTGAAGTACTGGGTGGTATCAGAGTACTTTCACCAGTATTCTTTCACTTTCTTACAGAAGCTATGCCCCCTGCACACCCCTGCAGATGAAATATACCAACTCCGAGATCGCACTACTTTGAGAACAGTGGTAAACTCTAAACATACATACCATTCAATTACTACCACTTCTACATCTTATCAACATTTTGTAACGCCATAAATTTCACAGCGACACCACAACCTTGGAAGGCAATATCTGCCATACCTGTTTTTATGTCCCTACTATAAATCCTTAAAGAGACAGCCAAGACGTAAATGATTTACCGTTTCACTTTTACTTACATTTCAGTATTCTGGGAGTCAACCTTATAAAGTTTTGGGAATATGCTTACTCGGGTTTGTGGTCTCAGTTTTCCAGTCTTTGAATTTATGAGATTTC